>NC_083623.1:7377239-7611832 GCF_963584025.1 Labrus mixtus | reverse complement strand
TTTTTGCTGCAGAAACTTTTTGCAGCCTTGTCAGAAACAGCAGACTTTCCCAGCGAGTGAAAGCTATCCGAAAAACCCTGGCATGAGCTTTAGCGGAGCAATCTGTGAGCTGTTCACCGTTTGTGATCATGTGCAGTTTTGTTCTTGGCTGAAAGCTAATCTGACGGGTGGCCAGACTGCTGCTGCCAACAAGCCCAATGACAGCATCAGAAATTCACTTTCAGTTTAAAAAAAAAAAAAAAAGAGCAAACCATTCGTCTGTGTATTTAATTTTCTCCTGATGACAACTTCTGAATCTGTATTTGGCAGCTAACGGCTAAATTGAGTGTATCTAAATATGGATGATCTTTCTGTAAATAGAAATCCCCAAAATAGCAATTACGCCTCCACTTGTTTCGGATCAGCGAAAGTAAATTTGCAGTGTTTGTTCCTGAATACAGTTTTTCTGTACATGTTTACAACCTGGTTCAAACAACTAAACTTGTCTGATTAGCTCACGTCTCTATTGGCAAACAATGTACAGGAGGGGGAATATTTTTATATAATATATCTCTATATACAAACCATTATTTGTCCTCTTGACAAATAATGGTTTGTCAAGAGGCTTAAAACCCGCCTCATCTTCAGCTTTAAGCCTGTGCTCAGGTTGACTAAAAAAGTTAGGGTGAGAGAGCATTTCCAGTATGGAGTCCGCCATCAATGGGACTCCAGAGCCCCCTGCAGTAACAGATGGGTGACGTCACTCAGGCTTCGTTCATTCATATTTACAGTCTATGGTTGCTGAGAGATCTGAAGATCTTACTATTGTATCAAAGTATATTTTTGAACCATTACCTTACTTCTAACTACCGCAGCCAACAAGGGCAACCGACCTGCAATGGCCTTGATAGTTGAAGTGTTGCACTGAGCGCCCCCTTCAGGCCTGGAGCACTTCTAAAGACAGGGCTGTTTTTCCCCCCCAGCGTTCTTCCTTTTGCACGTGTTTTCTATATGTGTGTTTTTGGACATTGCATTGTTTATGCATTAAACGGCTCATTTGATTTTGTGCCGCTTTGCCGATTTTGATTCTTATTGTATATTTGGATTAAGTATTTGACTATAACAGTATTTTGTTGTACTTGTACAGTGACAATAACTATATCTTATCTCTTATCTTACCTGGATGTGAGTGCAGTGGTTTCGGCTCTCTGCAGCGTTTGCATTTTGCACTGGACTTTTGGATGTGTTTTTGAATTTGCAGCATTTGGGCCGTCGCAGGTGGGTTTCCTCGGTGGGCTACCGTATATAGAACTTATTAATATACTATGTAATTGCAACCAAAGTTGCAGCCAATAAGGACAAAAAAGACGAGGCAAACACTCAGGAAAAAACATAATAATGGCATTATCCTACTCTTCTCTGAAAATAATTGTAAATCAGTCAAACAGAAAGTAACAATAATATAAATTTCCTCAAAACTTCTACCGTACAGACTACATAAGTTGTGTTTTAGGTTTAACCAGGCAAATGTTTCCAAATCATGCTCTGTGAGATTTATTGCAATTGTATCTAACCAGAACTAATCAGAGAAAATACTCAACAACATAATGACACCTTTTGATCCCCTGAACAGATATACCTTTCAAGAAATATGTGTTATTTTTGCTTTTCTCACCTTAATTAAGTTGGATCAAAGAAGTTCCCTCGTGTATTTTCTGAAGCTGCAGCCCTTCTCTGTGCGCTAGATGGCACCTCTGCACTGGCTGTATCATCAGCCTGCATGTGAACTTTGTGACTGACTTTAAAAGAGAGTGCAGACACATGAGGAGAAGTTTGTGTTGCAGAGAGACGAGGAGTGGAGGAGAACCTTTGGCCCAGCAGGTAACACAATACATGAAACACACTCTGTCCTTTTCATGCTTCAGGCTGCTATAAATGTTTGTTTCTTGGGAATCCACTCCTAGATGCCTTTTCCTTTATTTTCTGCAAACTGACCTGCAAGAAGAGGTGTGCAATTCTCACCTTCACAAACTGCCAAGAAATCAGAAACTCTGTGAGTGATAACATTTTTAAAGCTCGGTGATATTTTTGTATTTTACTTGTGGGATTTTTTTTTTTTTTTAGAAGTGTAAATAGATGTGAGAAGTCCAATGATGTCTGCACACAGCATGTGAGCGTACCTGTAGGGAGGATGTGGTTGAGACTCTGGAGATGGAGGTTAGCTTAGCATGGAGGCACAAAGGGAAGAAAAAAGCAAATGCATTGTGTTTTTCCTATTGAGTTTACAGATAAAGCAGGCTTCAGTGACTTCCTGCAGACATGTGCAACTATGATATCAGTCAAAAGGTTCTTAATACAACTGTAAAAAACAAACAAAAGAAAAACAGACATATTACTCCCTTTATTTCCAGTGGAAATAACAGATTGTATTTTTTATTGTTTCATTGTTATCACTATAGTTTGAGATCAGATGCACTTTGCTTCTGTCTTAAATATGATTGTTACTGATTACATCACTTTTATCTTAACAGGCTGTATGTCAGCCTGACCATTTTCTTTCTTTCCTCATGTTTCTCCATTTTTAATATTGCAAGCCCCATTTTTAATATTTGTTGTCTTGCATTCCTTATTGTCACAATTTGTCTGTAACAAAGCAGTCCCCCTCACTGTCAGCATGAATAAGCGGTATGTAAACATGTGATAAATAGTCCTTTTAGCAGCCACAAGAGGACGGTACAATATTAGAGTGTGTTTTATAAAATCTGTGTGGATATGCTAAACATGTAAAATGCTGTTATTTCTCTTTTCTCTGCATATTTGGAAGCTGGTGTGCAAAGGTGATGTAATCGTTATGTAAATGGTAAAATCAAACAAACACACAGTTTGTTGTGTCCCTATAGTTGCATTATTGAGTGGTAAATTTGGAAATGCAATATTATGAAAATGTCTTAACTGTGCGTGTAAAGCCATGTCTGTCTCGTAAAGGTGTTCACAGTTTCAAACTTTGCAGCAGCCACACACTTAATTACAGATTAAAGGTGCTGGAGGTCATGTGTTGTGAACTCTGAAGTCACATTGTTCAGTGATTAAAAAACAAAGCTAATCAACCAATCAGTAAACTCTTCCTTTAAAAACATGAACTCATCAAAGAATGAAACAGACGTATTTATTTGAACAGCGAGTCCAAGTTAAGAGGACAGTGTGTGTGTGTGTGTGTGTGTGTGTGTGTGTGTGCCTTTCTTCTTAGACAACTTAAAGAATAGCACTTAATCTTTTGGAAGAACCAACGAAAGAAGTGATTTCATCATTTAATTAATTCCCAACATCTTGGTGTCTCCAGTGGTGGTCGCAGTTTGTTTTGGGGGTGGGGCAAATAATCAGGGCACCACACTAGAAAGTTGTGAAGCCTTTATGCTGAAACTGTTTCAAAGCTGAGGGCAACCTGACAGCTGAGCCATCAGCGCCCTCTGGTTACGTTTTTCTACTGTTTTACTATGTGGCTCAGATTTAAAGTTGAACTGTGACACCTCTGTAATAAAAGCACAGAGAAAACTGAGAATATTGTAATTATTAACCGGCAGAGAGTAGAAGACTGCAACTTTTCTATCATGGTGGGCATCATATATGCATCCAACAGGGCATTGCACCATGTTTTTTTCCACCTGAAGGGCACTGTTGAGGGGCGCTACGATCTCTTCTCTGCTACAATACTATCCTCGAGGGCCCTGAAACATGTTTTCTGTAATAAAGGCCATAATCAAAAAGACACATTTTCTTCTGTCCTTTTGGGGGATCCAACCATGTTTTCTTAATAAGACAGGCTTTTGGGGAGAAAGCATTCACAGGTTTTTGTTGTTGTTTTTCCTTGGCGGCTTCGACGTCGTCAGGCTTCAACTATTTGATTGAAAAATGATGGACAGCACCTGAGGTATTGTAGGTGACTGATGCATGAGGAAACAAGAAAACTATGGAGACCAGAATAAGGAAATGTAAACTTTTTGAATGCCTGTTACATGTCACTCAGTTTAGTTCATCTGTACACTTAAGTCTCTTTCTGTCTGTCTTTGTGTCAATCATTTTCTGTTTTTTTCCCCTTCACCCTACAGTTCAGTACTTGCCTCCTCCAACATGGAAGACACCGTAGACTACACCTTGGATCTGTTCTCCGATCCAGATTTGTGGGGGAATGAAAGCTTCTCGTTCAACGCGTCAGCTGCTAACACCAGCTTCGTTCCTGTCATGCCACCGGCCATCAACAAATCCATCAACCTGATTTTGGTCATCGTGATAACCATCACCATGGTTTCAATGGGATGCACCATGGAGGTGGTCAAGATCAAGGTGATATCTATGAGTTTGAATTACATTGTAGTTTGAATTACATTGTAAAACGTAATAAAGAGTCGATCACACTCAGACCCTCAAATGTCGTTTCCTTCTTTTCAGGATCACCTATTGAAACCTAAGGGGGTTTCAATAGCTTTAATTTCCCAGTATGGTGTGATGCCTCTAGCAGCCTTTTGCCTGGCTAAGGTCAGTATTACTTAAACTTAACTTATTACGTAAACAGCTGAGTTAAAAATCCATCCGGTTTGGTTGTAGCACGCTGTCTGGTAATTTCCCAGCCATGGATGCTGCTCATAATTAACATCTTTTTTTTAAAGATATTTTTTGGGGCCTTTTTGCCTTTATTAGATAGGAAAGCTGAAAAGAGACAGGAAATGTTGGGAGGAGACAATGGGGGATGACATGCAGCAAAGGGCCCGAGGTTGGATTTGAACCCACAGCCACTGCACTGGGGACCATTGCCTCCATACGTACGGGCGTGCATCATAACCACTAGGCAATAGGCGCTCCATAATCAACATCTTAAACCGAACACCAAGTTAATCTAGTCGAGCTCTGAGTCGTGTCAACCTGGTGTTGAATGACGTACATTTTTTTTAAACCTATAGTGCTGTTAAAGGTGCAAAAGGAGCACGAGAGTACGCGTCCATTCATTTAAAGAACCAGCCTGATTATGCTTCCTTGGACAACATCAACGCTTTAAATGCTTTTTGTGAGTTGTGAAAAGTTGTGATTTTTAATGCATCACTCAGATTCTGTTGTTTTTTTTTGTTCATGAATTTGATTTCTTAACCCGAATGAAAATGTAAAGCAACAAGGCCTGAAATAAAGATAAAGAGATTTTTGGAAAATATGGGGCGCCGGTGGCCTGGTGGTTAGTGCACCCCATAAAACTAACATGATAATGTAAAAGAAAAAGAGATTCTTTAAAAGTCAAGAGTATTGACGAATGTAATACAATAACTGTGGTTCTCTAATATCCCCCAAAACAAGAGCTGTAGCACTGAATTTTTCTATTTATTATACTTTCCAAAATGAGATCTTTTAGACATTGTTCTAATAAGTAACAGACACTGACAGCGCTCTGCGTGATGAACGTTTCATGCCGCAGGCGTTCAAGCTGACTGAAATACCGGCTATAATTGTTCTGATCTGCGGCTGCTGTCCTGGAGGAACCATGTCCAACATCCTGGCCCTCGCTGTGCAGGGAGATATGAACCTCAGGTACAAACACACACAATGCCATACAGTAATCCACAAAACAACGGCTGGTGTCACACTGGCCACACCCACTTCTTAAACACAGTCTCATTATGGATCTTTGTTAAACTTAATCTTTGTACTGACTTCCTGCTTTGTAGTGTTTCTATTCCACTTATAGAATTATCTCTCCATCCATGGGCAGAGGTAGATGTACTACTTAAAGTCAGATTCACTAAAGAAATAGTCCAGATAATAAATATTGAAACACAATTCATCTGTATGAAAAGAAAATGCATTATAGGGATGTTATGAACAGTCCTGATTGAGCAGGTCGAACAGCCTCAGCCCTCATGTGCTGATACTTGTTTCCATTTAGCTGCAGTGGATGATGCTGTGTGTCGGTCAGAGTGGCCTGAGTCATGTGACTTGATAAGAAGCAGCACGTTTGTCATGTCATAATAAGTTGGAGAGTTGAACTATGTGCAGGATTTCACCGCTGGGCTCATAAAACTACGTTTAAAGGTTTTTACTTCTTAGCCTTTCATCTCATTGTAAAAGTTGTTCTCCTATAATCCGCCGTAGATTTTACTGTCACATTCACACACTATCAGACGCCCTAGGATCTTATCTGACTCATGACTTTTTAGCATAGCTTTACTGGGGGCAATAATGTGTCAAACAACACTGATATATCGTCACATAATGAAACATTTCTCATCATTTTTTAGACTGGAAACTTTCTGCACCGGGTCATTTATAAAAAATCAGCCAAACATTTTACGGTTGATTAATATCTGCTGCAGGATTTGATTTGTGTACATTGTTAGTCAACAGTCACATTGCATGCTTATTCATTTTCCGTATCCTCCTGTCTTTTTCTGTTCTAGGATTATTTCCTTGCAGCGCTTGTTTCATACTTCTTTGCATTTTTTAAAAAACTTTGAATATTTATTGTCATATTCCTCAGTCGCTTCACAAAAACATTTAAACGCCGTGTTCCTATTGTTCCACAGTGCACATGGTGCACACATTTTACAGCGTAAAGGTGACTGTAGCATGTTGTTAAACAACTGCTGTCCTTAAGAGAGCAATAAATCTGAGGACAGTCTGCCAGCGTTCATAGAAAATACCGAATCAGCAAGTTGGATGCCTCCACTGCCCCCCCTGGAGGCCACTGTGTTCACTACACCTTCCAGACATGCTGTCAGGTTTCATACAAACATCATGATGTTCCAGTATGACATCTCATCAGTGCTTTCTATCAAAACAAGGAACACTTTAAGAACAGCATAAACAAACTCAGTAGATTTCTGCTTGTCTGATTTGGGCTTTTTTTTCCTGTGCATACTGGTGCATATAGAGAAACAGTACGGAGTGGACAACAAATGTACATTCATGAGTAGAATCCAGGAATAAAGGTTAAAAGCCTTTTCCTGGGGGGCGCTGGTAGCCTAGCAGTTCGAGTCCAACCTGTAGCTCCTTTCCTGCGTATCATCTAATCGAGACATAATGTGGTTATCTTTAATGTAAGATTCCTCATTTATGACTACATTTGGAAGTTAAGATTAAACATTATGTGTCTCAAAGATAAGGCATCCTCCTCTAGTTTAGAGCACTTTTCTCTGCAGTCTGGACCGGTCTCTACTTCCACTATCTTTCTTTACTTGCCTCTGCTGGGGAAAGAGTAAATGAAATAACATACAGTAAAAACAAGAAGTATAAATTTGCCTGCCTTGTCAGCTTACTCTCACACTCAAGACACATCCAGACTAAGAAGACGTCTCTTGTGTCTCTCCCCCCCCCCCCCCCACCCCCACCTTCAGCATAGTGATGACTTCCTGCTCCACTCTGCTGGCTCTGGGGATGATGCCTCTGCTGCTCTACATCTACTCTCAGGGCTACGCTAACCTGCAGGACTTGGTGCCCTACATGGACATCATGAAGTCTCTGGCCATGATCATCGTCCCCTGCGGCATCGGCATCCTCCTCAACTACTACAAACCTCAGTACTCCAAGATCGTCACAAGGGTTAGTGCTGCATGCAGGTGTACACGGATCAGAGCGTGGGATGAAATCTGTGGCGATTCAGTGTTTGTAAAATAAAAGAGAACTTACAGGCCGCAATAGGTAGAAACACTTGTAGTTGCTGGCTTCTTCAATGTGAGGATTTGCTGATTTTCTCAGTTATATTTCATTGTAAAGTGAATATCTTTTGATTTTGGACTATCGGTCAGACAAATATAAAGTGTTTAGTGACATCTCTTTTGGACTTTTAGGAATTTTTAACGACATTTAATACAGCGCATGTGAGTTGTTTAAATAAGATTTAATAAGATAATTCTTTGCTTTCTCACTGTGCACACACATTTTTAGGATAGGATAGGATAGGATAATACTTTATTGATCCCCAGAGGGGAAAAGGGATAAAAATGGGGGTGCAGGTGGCCCAGTGTCTAGCTTGCGCCCCCCCCCCCATCAGATGCCTTAAGATCTGTTGGCTTAGGTTAGAATCCAACCTATGGCTCCTTTCCCGCATGTCGTTCCCCATTCCTCCCTCTCCCTGGTTTTCTGATTCTATCCACTGTCCTGTCTCTCCAATAAAGGCAGAAAAAGCCCAAAAAATAAATCCTAAAAAAAGGGATAAAAAACAGTGTGTTCCCGTTATGTTTTTTATTTATTTTTTTATTTTTTTATCAGTCAGGCATCATCTTATTGTTGCTGGCTGTGGTGGTGGTCTGCGCCCTCGTCACTGTCGGAATCGGGGGCTCCATCCTGAGTGTGCTGGCTCCTCGCCTCATGGCCGTCGGCTCGCTCATGCCCCTCATAGGATACTCCTTCGGTTACATCATCTCCTCGCTCTTCAGACTCACACACAAGTGAGTCAGACACCCGTGTTTACTTTTCATTTGAGCTCCGGTGAGATACTGAGAACCTGAGGGATGAGAATGCGCGCGCCTTTACGTGTCAACATTATTCACCGATCCTCAGGGAGCGTAGGACCGTCGCTATGGAAACAGGCTGTCAGAACGTCCAGCTGTGTGTCACCATACTGAAGCTGGCCTTTCCCCAGGAGCTGATGGGCCCCCTGTTTCTGTTCCCCTTCGTCTTCGGGGTCCTGCAGATCATCGAGGCGGTCGTGCTCATCGTGCTGTTCAGGTCTCACCAGTACTTCACACGAAACAAGAAAGGTAAGACTCGTACCAGGTTTTTAAAAAGGATGTATGTGTGTGTCCTGGCCAAGAGGGGCAGCAGCCGTTAAAAAAAAGTTACAGTCATAAAGGAGAGAGCAATTACAAACACAGATCAACATGTCTTAAAGTCACAGATAAGAAAAGCCATTGTTCCACCTTTTCAAACAGTCCCCCTGTGGTCTAAATGAAACATCTGTGCTTCAGTCAGAATATAACATGAATCAAGCAGCAGAGGAGGTTTGTGACCCTGTATAAACCAGCTCTCTCAGAACGCTCCGTTTTGGTGTGTGTGTCTCTTTAAATGCAATGACCCCCTCTGAGTTTTCCTGGTAGACATCACTCCTTCGCTAGCGAGAACAAAAATGGCAGACCTGCGCTAAAGTTTTTCTCTAGGCTGGGGGTGGAGATATCAGGGGAGGAAAGGTTTTTGCTAGAATCCCACTGTGACATCACAAGGAGAGCAAATTTGAAATGGAGCATTTTTCTCTGTATTGTAAGACTTACACAGACCACAAACAAAGGACTGGATGGTTTATTTAACATTCGTGGGTTGGTAGACACTCAGGTTACCCAAATATATGTTCAAAAAATTTTTTTTTATATGTCCCCTTTAAATAAAGTTGGCCTTCATCAAGTGATCTCCTAACCTGTAGTTCAGTCGAGTATTTTTCCACAGGTATTGAAATGCATGTGTGATAAATGTGTTTTTAAGCCTGTACTGTAAAATTAAATATATATCCTTATTCTGTTTTATATCGTCCTCTACAAATCCACTTGTCCGACTTCCAGAGACGTACAAGCCGACTGAGACAGAAGAGAAGCCTGAGAAATCCTCAGATGTAGCCGTGTGATGGACAAACCTCAGACAGAGTTCACTTTTTATTCCTACCAGTTTGAACTGTTGCTGACCCCAAAGACAGAAGCTTAATTTAAAGGGCTGCCGCACTACTTGAAAGAAACTAAATGGTTAAATGAGAAATCACTGATGACCAAGAAATTCATCATTTAAGTAAAATTGTTTTTTTATTGTTTACGTCCATTGTCTTCCTTACACCATACAAACGTCCAATGTTTTTCACTGAAAATAAAATCCTTATGTACAAAAATGTTTTCTGAACTCTTCGTCTACGTGTTCATTCGAAGCACAGAAACATCAGACACAGACCAACAAGCATTCTTGGAATTACATTATACACTTATGTCACACATGTTTGCAATGTTGTACACAAAACCTTTCAACTAAATCAAAAAAACACACAATGCTCAAATAAACTGCATTCTTTAAAGTTACACCACTTAAAGTGCTCACATTAAAGTGTTGACCTTATCCCAAATGGACTTTTTTTTTTTTTTGCTTTTTTACATCTTCTAACAAAGTAAAAATTCAACTGTCAACTGCAAGAAAACGGAATTTACAGTTCATTACTGAATAGCTCATTAACCGCAGTAACAGTGTGTTACTGTACAGTGCCCTTTACACTGAAGCTGCCAATGCCAGTTAGAATGGTGGCTTGTATTTGAGCTTTATGCACAGAGAAGATATTTTGAGTATGAGTCTAAACTCTGTTCAAAGAAAAGCACATGCAAGCATCAAAAAGGTATCGCTATGACTTACACCAGCTGTGGTAGGTACAGTGGGTCAGAAAATACAGAAAAAAAGAGGTTCAAGGACTTTGAAAATGTGGGTGATACGGACAAAAATCCAAAAATGATACGAAAAGTTTCCCACTAACAGCAGAATGAGCACACAAAGTAAAGAAAGTGGTCATGTAGCTTATCCTGATGATGTAGGATCCTGCTGATGTTAAAAAAAACAAAAAAAAAAACAAAAAAAAAAAACAGATTCCCTCTGCAAAGATTTTAAAGTATAGAGATGACTTACTCTACGGAGCCAATGGCAGCGAGCCTGGTTCAGCCGGATAATTTAAGCGACTTTAAGAGAGGACACGACGATGCAGCAGAACTGGACCAGCAGTCTATTTGGATGGGTTCACTCAGAGGGGCGGAGTCACAGGTTGTCAAAACATAAATGGGTCTAAAAATGGCGGGAAATGAGGAGAATAATAAAATGTGTGTTTTGAATGTTTATTTTAATTATAAAATGCCCTATGAGGAGAAAAATATTAGAATAGCATTTTTTTCAGCCTGTGTAGTTTGAAATCTAAAAAGCTACACAAACATAGTTTTGACAAAACATAAAAAAAAACATTACTCGAGGAAAACTGCGGTCAGAAGAGGTAATGAGAGCTCTAATGTGCTCTTCTCCTCCATTCTGATTCTAATCGTGAAAGCTGTTTCTGCTGTTGACTCCTGTTTACCTTAAACGAAGGTTTTAGCGTTGGCTGTCAGTGGAGGGAGAACGAGAGCGGGAACGTGAGCGAGAGCGTGAGCGAGAGACGGACGCTCTCTGAGCAGGCATAGGGGAGGGCGGGGTGGCTGACTTGCTCGTCTTGGAGGATCTCTTTGGGGGCTCCTTCGATTTGGGGGTTGGGGAGGAGGCTCCGCCGGCTGGCGAGCGGCTGCGAGAGCGGGAACGATTGCTGGCCTTGGCGGGGCTGCGGGAACGCCGGGGGGAGCGAGATGGTGAGCGTCCACGAGATCGGGAGCGAGAGCGTGAGGAGCTCTCAGACCGGGAGCGACTCCTCGACCTGCGAAAAGGAAAACGAGAGATCATCAGAATGCAGCCAACCTTTAGAATATTTGGTACATGAATTATGGTTGATGACTTGAATGCTTTCACTCATGTATTGGTTCAAAGAATTTACACACTCCAAGGTGTCGTTGTGAATAACAACATGCCTTACTTAATATATCTTAAATACATCGCAATTTATCATTTTTAGTGCTCGAAGAAATCTATACACTCAATAGAGCCATCCGGTTGAACGGTGTTATTTGGAAGAGGTGGACGCCTCTTTTACAAGCGCTTTCTCTAATGTGACTTTTAATTAGTTAGAAAGCAGTGAAATGTTCTTCAATCAATACCGTTTCACAGGGTTTATACTCAGAATGTTTCCGAGTCGCAGAGTTATGACCTACAGGAAGGTGCTGATTAACAGTCAACAAATATCATCTAAATCTGTAAGTGTTTCACAGATCTATGAAAGCAGGTGGATCACTGATTTTTAAGTATTGGATAAAGTTTATTGCTAACTATGTTTACACACAGAAGGAATTTGACTTGTTGTGAGGTAGTAAAAATGAACACAGAAGCAGAAGACAGTCTGTAGATCTGTGTGCGGCCATCTGAGGGTAAATGCATCGGCCACATCAGTTGACTTCTTTAATACGTATTGATGTTTTGACTGAACGGAGGCTCCAGCAGGTTACTCACCTCTTCTTTGCTGCCTCAATGAGCTTAATTTTCCTGCCATTGATTTCCTTTCCAGACAGTTTCTCAAGAGCATTTTTCAGATCACCATAAGCAGCAAACTCAACAACCCTGCACAAAAACAAAAACAACACGAGACATTGTAAGTTACATCTTAACTTGGATGGTGATCTCACACTGTGGCAACGTTAACAGAGAGAACGGTCTTACCCTTCGTTGAGCTTGGGGCGATGTGCGTCTGCAAATGTCACCTCTCCAGCTTGTCTCATGAAATCTTTCAGATCCTACACACGTACACATCAGTTAATTTACGGAGGGACTCGGGACACAAAGACAGGCTGAAACATTAACAGGACTGATTTACCCAAAAAGAGAGATGGTTAGATTGTCTGAGACGACTACAAGGGCTACTGCAGATAAGGAGGGTGAGTCCAAGAACCTCTGATACTGTCTCATCAGCCAGTCTTTCAGCAACATAGTGTTTAACATACAAAATAAAAAAAATCTTCAAAATGTGTGCCAATTTAGAGGTCGACCAACTTTGATTATCTGCACTCTGACTGGACAGGCTGAGTGTTTTTAACAGCTCTGAGATTCTTGGACCCACTGCTCTTACAACTACAGAGACATGAACACCATCTGCATGAACTGAGCTGCAGTGGCGCCCCCTGGGCAGCGTTTGGCACTAAGAGCCCCATGGCAACCTCCCTGGCAAGGAGAGCACAGGGCTCGGCACCGGGACCGCCCCTGTCTCGGCACCCCGCCTCAGTAAAGAGAGTGAACAGGGTGGAAGAGAGGAAACTACTACCTGAGAGCGAAACCCTTTGGGACGGGCCCACCATAACAGCAGATTATATCCACGGGCACCTGGGAGGCATTCACACTCTCTCTCTCTTGCTCGCGATGTGCGGGAACACCAGAAGGGGGAGGGGAGGGGGGATATCGATCGATCGAAGCCCCTCAAATTAACGAACCATCGATCAATACGCCATCACCATCGACTCTCGCTCTCTCCTCTCCTTTCTCTCTGCCAACTCTCTGTTTCCTCTCTCTCGCTCTCTGCCACACACCAGGCACCCCCCTGCTTTCGGCAAGGGGCGTTGCGAGCGAGCGTAGGGGCCTCCAGCACCTCTAGTGTGGAGCGAGCGCTCACATGACCAGCAGGCATCAACTAGGTGTAGGACAGACTGGCTGACAGCACAGGCTCAACCCAGACAGAAGGACCCAGAAGGGGTTAACTCCACCATAAGCGAGCTCTTCCACATGACACAACAGTCAGGCTGGCAAATAAAGGGGTGAAGAATTGGTTAAAATTTGAAAAAAATGAACAAATGAAGTGTTTGCTGTTACTGCATAAGATGCAGATTAATTAGAGCTGTGCTTTTCAAAGACCAATTTGGGCCTCATCACATTAAAATGATTTTGACTGGTAACACATTTTAGCAAATCAGATTCCTAAGATGTTATGTTTCTAGCAGCATGGAAATGATATAATTGTATGTGTGTATTTTTGCAGGCAGACTGTTGGATGTGAAAATGTTTTGCTTTGAGAAGCATTCTGTGAGAAAATAACATGTAGCAACGCTAACCTGCCAGCTGACGCGAGAGGACAAGTTCTCCACAATCAGACGGTTCTCAGTACGCATCGGAGGAGGGTTCCGGCTAAAAAATTAAAAGGAGAAAAAAAGTTAAGATACAGACTTAAACAAGGGGCTCTTATTAGCTAATTATCAAAAGCAAATACTAGTTCATATCAGGATCTTTAATATGTAATGAGGTCAGGGCTAGGGCTGTTGCATTTGAATAAGACATCAAACTTGTCCAAACCGTTTGTTGACCTTTCACTACAAAATGGTTTTAAAGACAGATGTTTGCATAATGTGCTTGTAGATCTTTCATCAGCATGTGTTCCTTCCTTATTTTGACGAATTTAAGCGAAACTAATCCATCATAGATCTGTTGATGTGATGTAAACCCTTACCTCCGACTGTTCTGGGAGCCTCGACCATAGCGATCAGAGAATCGACCTCCTCCATTGCCGCCGCTGCCTCCTCTGCCACGACCACCACGCAGACGCACACGGGCGTGTTCAATGGTCACCCTGAGGGGCAAAAAAAATGTAAGTGGAGGAAAAACTAAAATAAATCTGTTTCCTTAAATCTACTGTAATAGATACTCATACCTTTCATTGCACAACTCTTTGCCATCAAGCTCATAAACTGCATCTTCAGCATCTCTGGGGTCGTCGAACTCCTACAACAAACAAAACAGACAACATTTACAACAATCTCAATTAACGTTTGGGTCATTTTCCACATCGTTTCCACCGAGGAGCACCACTAAATGCCCATGGGAGTCTTTTTGACCTGTGGCCATCAAACTGTATAACTCCACAACTTTCTGCAACATGGAAAGCATAACTTTCATTTCATGTGCAGTACTGCTTTCCATCATGCTCAATCATTTTTTTATAATGTAGAGTACAGCATTGCAGTACTGGGCTATATTATGATCATTATTCAAGTGCAAAGATTACTTTTTACAATTGGGATAAACTTTTTTTATTTTGAATACTTAACTATTATGTGCAATATTTGTTTTCCATATTGAGCTATTTTCATGTTCACCACCATTTGTGGGTGGCAGTAACTCAGTCTGTAGGGACTTGGGTTGGGAATTGGAGGGTCGCCGGTTCAAGTCCCAGCACGGAAATTGGCCTGGTAGCTGGAGAGGTGCCAGTCCACTTCCTGAGCACTGCCGAGGTGCCCTTGAGCAAGGCACCTAACCCCCCCACCAGCTCAGGCGAGCCTCTCCATTAGTGCATGTCCATAGGATCCTGTTTGTGCATGTTTGTGTAGCATGTTTTATATATTCACATTCTTTGATAGTTTTGATATTTTTTAGTACTTATTTACTTTGTATTTAATATTATATTGTGTTTAAATTTGCTAACATTGTGTTTTTTTACTCATTGTGTGTTGGATAACCTGCTGCTGTAACGCCACAATTTCCCAGTTTGGGATCAATAAAGTAATTCTATTCTATGTTTACAAGACAGAGTGTAAAAACGAATTTCCCCTCACGGGATCAATAAAGTATAAAATTATTATGATCATTTTCATGTGCAAAGATTACTTTATACAATTGAGATAAAGTTTTTTATTTTGAATAATTAACTATTATGTGCAATATTTCTTTCCATATTGAGCTATTTCATGTTCACTACCATCACTATCATTTGCAACATCACTTCCTCACAATGTTAGGACTGGAGGTGTGGTCACTACCTGGAGCATAAACAGAGGAACTGTAACCCAAAAGCTCATGTAATGTTAAACCCACACACAATGTGCAGAAGCGTATAAAAGATAAGCATCAATATCACGTTTTAAATGTATAACTTAACAAGGTATTCACATGTTACAACGTTATACTGATCCTTATTTATAAATAGAGTAGTGGCTGCAGTACTCCTCAGTACCACCCCGTGTGATTGTGTCGACCAAAATTAAAGACCTAATTTTGTACAACACGTTGATATTATCTTCTGAGGGACTGAATTAGGGTGAATTATATTCCTGTGGAAAAAAAAGAATCAATCGCAATATGTTTGGGTTTATAATGAATATGGCCTGCTAACTCACCACAAAGCCGAAGCCCCTCTTCAGGTCGATGTCCCGGATGCGGCCGTATCCCTTAAAGAATCTCTCCACATCCTTCTCTCTCGCAGACGGACTCAGCCGCCCGATGAAAATACGACATCCGCTCATTTTGCTGCTGTGTGTAACGATGGCGTATCTAAAATAAAAAACACAATTCAAAGCATAAACGTGGATTCTCTTAAAAGTAATCATCCTTAATGAAGTAACTGTGCATAGAAAATAACGGCATCACAAATGCTAAGTTTGCGTTAGCATGTTAGCACAAAAAAATATACGAGGCCTAGTATGCGAATCTACTAAACATTATGTTTTTATTTGAAGCTTACACACGACAGCTAACATCCACAGAGGCAAAGGTAGAAAGGCAATGTTCGATTTGAACCGCAGTAAACATACCTTTAACCGTGTTCGTGAGGTGTTTTCTTTCTTTCTATCAACAGTGACCGCAAACTAGAAAATCAAACAAAATGGAGCATCTGCTGTTTTCAGGGAGGGGCGGGACAAGGAGACGCGTCACGTGACGCATGCGCATGACATCACTACTTGAGGTTTAACGGCAGCAATTGTGTGTCGTCACGGTCGTAACCATGGTTTGTTGCCATAGATATAACTATAATGTTGCCCTGAAGTTTGGCTTATCCTGCAGTACAGGGGGAAGATAATATTTTTAACTTACTGCCATTTGACTTATATTTTAGTTCAGTAAATAAAATCTGTCTTCCTCTATGTTTTGAATATGTGTACACGTTTTTAAAGAAGGTTATAGGCTATTATAAACAAAAAAATGATACGTCCGATTAGAAAATATTCAAAAAAATGCTTTTGTTTATCGTGTGATAAATAGCCCTATCCATTTTTACAAACAATTAGTTTGTATTGCTGTAATGTTTAAAAGCGTATAATCTTTTATACGCATTTTTTTAACTCGTTAAAGTCCCTGTAAACCAAAAAAAAAAATCATGTTTTTTTTGTTTTTTATACAAAAGAAGAATGTATTATTAACCACCAGGCCAAATTTCAGCAATGAAAAAAACGTATAAGTTTATAAAATTAAGCTTCAAAATCCTGAAAAATGTAGCTGTTCTCTCTCCTCTGGGATGCTGTGGGCGTGTCCATGGAAACAACTTTCACGTGCCATACAAGTGCAATCACACAGCCTATACATACACATACCAATTTATTAAGGCCAATTTTAATTTCTGTTAACCAAAAAATATTTTCTTGCATAATGAGATAACACTTACCATTCAGAAAAATGTCATAGTTGGGCACCCCCACAGCAGGAACATTTTCAGTGTTTACACCATAAAGAGCCAAGATAGACAAAAAGAGCAAGCAGTGCCCAAATAAACAGTTGAAGAGCAGTAACAGAGCTGCAATGGTTGCACGTGTAGTTTCGTACAATCCATAAAATCACAATAATAATGACAAAAACTATCATGCACCTTGTAGGCCTAAGTTCCTTTTATTATTATACATGGGTATCAGAGGACTTGTTAGTATGATTGTACGAATGGTTGAGGTGAATTGTTTCCAGCTTGTGTGTGTGTGTGTGCTTTGAGACATACTGGGAGCAGTTTTGGTTTAAAAGTATTGACTGCAGCAGGAAGGAAGGACCTGCGATATCTCTCCTTCACATACCGCAGTTGAAGCAATCTGCTCTGGAGGAGCTTTCTAGTGCTGGTCCTGTGCAATGCCGGTGATGGGAAATGTTGTCCATCTGTCCTCCTGTCTCCCACTACCTCCAAAACATAGATTGCCTTCTTCACTAGTTTCTTCAGTAGCCTATGTTCCTGTTATCTTCAGTCCAGTTTATGGTTTAGGTGGACACCCAGGTAGCCTATCTGTAAGAGAGAGCTTATAAGATCAGTGCAGTTTGTACTTCTGGCCACTAGGTGTCAATCAGACACAGATAAACTGCACGGAGAGGAAGAACAGGTCACATGGGTGCTTCATACTTACAGTAGGACATGATAGAGATCTTATAATAATAATATAGCTTTATAGACAGTTAAGCTCAGAAAAGTCATACTAGTTTGATCAACACAGCATCATGGTATAGGACACTATTATGAATCAGTTGTAAAAATTATGAACTACAGCCTTGATTACATGTACTTTCACTATAGAGTGGAAATGATTGACTTGATTTGATGGCGTATGAGGTACTACAATGTGACAAATGTACCACCATAAACCTTAGCCACACTAGAAAAAAACATGGGGAATTATTTCACTGAATGCTGGTAAAACATTCACAGGAAGAAGGCAATTGTAGTCATTCAAGCTAATGTTAAACAGGAGCAAGGTTTCCATGTCCAAACACTGCTCAGATCTTCCAGGAACAGATCCAAAGGAAAACTGAATCATAATCTTTTGACTAATACAAGTACTGATACATTGCAACAGTTTATATGTACTAGAAATGTCTTAACAGAGAAGTAAAAGCTTGTTTTATATCTTGAAAAGTGTATTTTATGTCAGCTAGAGAACATTTTTATTTCACGAGTTATGAGACAGACGACACTAGGAAATAATAGGTTTAAATAATGACACATCATCTTCCACATTCAAAAGAAAGCTTTAATTAGAAAGTTATATACACACTGTAAAATTAAATTAAACTTTGTACAAATATTAAATTACTATCTTCACACCCACTGCCATGTACAGAGGAAAAACCAAAGCTGAGAAGCATTGAAAGTAAGAATCAAGATGTGTACTTTTTTTAACCAGTTATTTTCTGGGAGGCAACACCGTACAACAGTGCTTCTAAACGCAAAGTTCATTTATGTTCTTTTTTTATTCCTTTCAAACCCATCATATGTTAATGCCTTGTAGCAAAATAAGCAAAAGAAAAGTGAAATATAGGTGCTTATAGGTTCATCATCATCCTCATCATCCTCATCATCCTCATCATCATCACAGTAGCTGGAAAGGGGAGCACAGAGAAGGATTGGACATTCGTTTAGCTGTGTCCACAACAAAAGTAAACTCATTGATAAATACACAAAGACAGTCTTATGCATAGAATAGAAAAGAACAGAGTAAGGCCATTGGGAAAACAGAACACGTTGCAATACTGTAAAGCAACCAACGCAGAGTATTTAGATTATACACCCCCAGTCCCCGAAACAAAAACAAAAAATGAAAGAAAAGAAAATGTACAGGTCTAAGGCAACATTGTTTGCATTAATAATGTAGCCGTTGACATTGACAGACAGCCACAAATACCAACTAAAACTGAGAACAGAATTTCAGATGGGTTGTTCTGTTTGAGCTTTTCTTTTTCTCTGAGCAGCAAAGCTTGAAAAGTAATTCCCGGGATCCTCCAGAGTCATGCTGTTTCCAAAGTGACCAGCTCAACCACCGGAGCTTTTCAAGTGGTGATGGAAACAGAGGATGATTTCTAACAAAATAACACCATTCTCTCTTAAGTCTGCACTTGACGTGAGGAGGGTAAGTGAGTGTATGTGGCGGGGGTGGGGGGTGCTATATAACAAAAACTTTTTTCATCGTGTCACTGCAACCAGTTGCAGCCGTGTCAATAATGCACAAAAGTGGAGAGTCTTCGGTACAGTGTGAAGGTGGGCGAGAGCCATTTCCTCTGATAGGACTCGTGTTTTCCAGCCATTCAGCAGAAAATGATAAATATTCTAGCTGGAGAGCAGATGAATAATACACACATTGTGTGGTGGACCAGTTGCCTGAAGTGACGCTGGTTTGTTCATGTGACTTATTCAGTGCTGGAGGGAGAATTTTCCTGTGGTGTAAGACGGGGACATTGTGAGGCCAGTCTCTGATCTGAGGACAGGCAAGTCAGAAAATGGCTGACACACAAAGATGCACACACACGCACACACATGCACTCAGATTCAGCAAACTGAGCCAAACACCAAACAATAAATAGAGTGTGAAGAAAAAAAAAGAAAAAAAACGCCTTAAGTTTTCAGTCACGTGCCCAATCACCATGTTAAAAGACAACCCTCTTCTCAGCTTGCACTCAGAATATGACAATATGTCTCCCTTGGTTTATTCAGGTAAGACTCATTGCACATCCCTGGAACCAAAACGCCAATCAATCCCAGTCATGCGACAGAAGAAGCACCTTCCACAGTCACGGTGCAGCTGGCAACGGAAAAGAGAAAGGAGCAGGTCTTTATATAGTGGTGACACGGTGCTCCGTCAAACGCTGCATCCTGCTTTTAGCTCCTGTGAAGTGGTTCTCGATCCCACTAATCCATATGCTAGACGCCACCCCGGAAACACAGACAGCAAGAGAGAAAGAGAGAGTGAGAGGCAGAGGAGGCTTCATGCTTCATTCAGAGTGGGTCCACCGTGCTGTGACAGCAATAACTCAAAACAACATGCAGCATTCACCAAAAAAAAAAGAAAAAAAAAAGAATATTAAAAAAATAACCCAGCCGCCACTCACAACTTTTCAAGTACAGCGGGAAGACAATTCAGATTCTGAGCGCCGCGGCTTCAGGAGCTAACATCACAAGTTATTTCATATTTATCTTTTTTATCTGCAGTAATCCCAGACAGAGTCGAGGTGTCTCGGTTGCTATTGCCTTCTCCCATGAAGCCTCTGTGAGCGATGGTAATATAGAGAACTACACCTGGGAGTAGGCAAGTGTATAGTAACACAAAGCCTATGGTACACAACCTTAACTCAGTGTGTGTTTTACTCATATACATCGGATCTACAGGATTTACGTTAAGCTGGCACCACTTTGTTTGTCTGCAGTTTGAACCAGCAGCTGGGTCCAGTGGTGCTCCATCATTGCTTGTGAGTTTCGGTAGTTGGTTTTGCTCTGCATGGGCAGCGATGGCAGAAGAGGTTGCATGGGGTGATGAACAAAGTTCTAGTCTTTTTCTCTGCTGAAGGGAAGTCAGGGGGAAGTGGGTTGACAGCCACAGTCAGTCCTGGTCAGCAGAGAGAGATTGGGGAACGGGGGGCCTCTGCTGCTGATGCTGATAGCAGGCTGGCAGGCTTCATGCTTCCTTCAGCAGAGGAATATCTGCAGGGAGACAGATCAGACGGATTAGAATACAGCTACAGTTCAGGGGTCAAATACCCTTAGCACAGTCATGCAATTCATTACATCACCAAAAACTGTGTAATGTGAGTGGCTTTCTTTTTTGTTTAAGTCATGAGAAGTTTCTGCTCTTACCCATTCTAAAAATTCTGTCCCTGCTGCCTATTGGCTGTATGAACAGACTCCTAATTGACTTTTGGTTATGCTATATCCCATAAAATCCAGGAGTGTAGAGGCATTGCCCACTATTTCACCTTCCATGCATGGACAGTTTAAATGTTTATTTTTTTGTGTCAAATATCAGGGATGTTCCTTGTGACTTATTTTGTGGTTATTGAAATAGAAATTTAAATCCAAGTTGAGGGGAAACATATCTTGTGCAGTAACAGTCATGATATGCCGTGTCATGTTTCATATGAAACAGGATGTGAGCATCCGCAGGTTAACAATGTCAAATTGGTCTTCTGAGTGTTGTTAACATTAGTAGTGCTGGCACTGCCAGTTTGCAGTCCTCCCTGCAGTTTAAAGACCACATGCCTCTGCTTAGTGAGGTTATTTGCACCAGCCAATAAGCCAGTTCAACCTGTGACAGCCTACATATACATTTTATTTTAAGCGATTGGCCGTGATTCAATCCTGTGAATATGACAGACGTGGACGTAGCAGGAAAGTAGAGAAAATATTAGGCAAATGCCAATCAGATAAAACTTGCTCAAAAGAGAGGGTGAACCTCTGGATTGCTTTCACCCACCGACACGGAGTTGGCCTGCTTTCTGTTGGACAGGCAAGTGCCAAATACCAGTGGTTAGCTTGTGCTAGCGTCTGGTAGCTTACAGTAGAGGTACAAGCAGTTCACATATGGGTTAAAGTCCTGCAGTGAGGGTGTACTTCTGGGGGCAACGAGCCCAGGAGGAGTTGTGCTCCCCTTGTTTAACAGCAAAACGTGTCATTACATGTTGAGTGTGTTTTCTCTTACCATCAGAAAAATCATCTGTAGAGGTGACAGAAAGCAGACTGTGCTGGTCGCTGCTCTCGGAGTCTCTACGGAGAGGTAGGGGGCCTGCGCACGCACCCCCAGGGTGCTCTCTAGCCCATGATGATAAAGAAGAAGAGGAGGAGGATGGGGCCTCATGAACCAGCACCGTCTCTGCTTGACGGCGGGATGAGAAGGACGATGAAGAGGACGTGGATGGGAGACAGAAGTCAAAGTCTCTGTGGTGGTGGGTTCTGCTGGGGCCTTGGCCTCCTGTGGCTCCCTGAGGAAGACCCTCAGACAGCACGATGGGAACACGAGACTCTGGAGGAGCAGGAGGGGGTGACGGAGAAGGAGGAGGACCGGAGGAGCCACAGGGCCCGCCACTTCCATATACTGCCTCTTCATAAGAGGGAAGTGTCACCTGGACGCCCTCCACCATGATGGAGCCGGACTGGCCCGAGACTCCCTGCTCCCTTCTGGTGGAGAGAGAGACACAAAGACTGAGTGAGACTTATTTGGACAAGGTGGATCAGGACTGGCTCAGGTTTATAGTCATGATGCAGCCATGTGTGTGGTTTTCTGCAGCATAACCTCTGAGAGGAGGTGATTAGGGTTGACTGTACCCTTTATAGCCGGCTGCACTAAGCCCTCAGACCAACCACTTAATCAACAAGAGTGCCAGTGAGCATTAGATAAGATCATTGTGCCTTTTTATCACAAAGCCACAGCACAGGCAGCTAGTCACTCAGTTTTCTTACTTTTACTTTCATTCCTTGGGTGCAGCATACTTGTAAAACTAGTTGCAAATGCGTATGTGGAACACTTGTTGATGTAACGCGTTTCACCCAAACTAATACGAGGTGTGTACACAGGAAGAATTTATAGTAGACTCTGCTGTGTCACTTTGTGACAAACAAGTAGATGGTTTTACAGCACAGAATATAAAAGGGCAGTGTTCTTTCAAAGGATGCAGAACAAAAGCTTTCAAGAGTTTCTGCCAACCATAGTTTGTGTAAGAAACAAAAGGCTTGTATAAAATTCCTTTTTAACATGTTCCACATCTTTAGGAAGGCAAAGAAGAAAAGGAAATGCACTCAGAGCAACACAGACATTAAAGCATATTCATATCTTTATGACAACAACCAAGTGGAAATGTGGTTGCTGAGATTGTGATATTATTCTATTGGACTTTTTTTTATTTTAATGGCATCCAGGGAAGTGACAACTTCCCTAGAAACAACTTTACAATGGAGTCTATTCAGGCAAGAAACACAAGAATTCAGAGGATCAGAGATATATTACAGGCAGGGTTCCTCCACAGTTTTTTCCCTTCACTGAAAAGATACTTCTATTCTTAACAATATGACTGTGTAGGCCAGACCAGTCCTTTAAAGGTTGGATATTCTGCTCCAAACTGCAACTCAGAGATTTTCACATTTAAAATATAATGCAGACGTAAACATAAAGTACATGTTTTTGTCTAAATGCATGATCTTAGAGACACTTTAAACCTTTTTCTGCAGAGATCATTATAACCCAGTAGCTTTCATTTTCTAAACTTTGATTTACTCTGACACAGTGTATTCTGTTAGTGAAGAGGTATGAGGTGTAACACAAGAAGGTTAGGATTAGCTGCCAACTTCCTCCTTTTGAATTAGCTGCTAACTGCTAAAGGGTTGTGAACAGAACAAGGGTTAAACTGTTCACCCCCTTCCTGTCATGTACTTGCATTATAAAGAGAACTTTGATTTGCATGCAATAAACATGAAGTGAAATGTTATCAGAGCAGAACTGGTCAAATCAACCCACATCATATCTGTGATGTAATGAACTCAACTTTGTCTTTAATTTTTATAAACTGCAGAAATAATCACGGCTGGCATAAGAGAGAGAACAGTTGTGTCAGCATTGTTCTCAATGGTAACAGGAACTCATCAATTCACTTCACCGTGTGTGTGTATCTTACCTGCTGTGATGGAAGGACTTGAGTTTGGGCTGCACAAGAACAAACAGCACAACTAAAAGCAGGATGAGTGCCACAGAACTGGCGGTGGATGTCACGATAGAAAGAGCTGGTATACCCAGCGGCGAGCTCGGCTCCTTGTCTGAGGGACGCAAAAAGAGGAAGTGTAAGTGTGTTTCACAGACTTTGATTTCCAATTCCTGTTTGAGATTTTGTGCCTTCAGAGATTAGTAAAAGCAAAAGTGAGCTGTAGTGACAGACCTTGTGTGAGCCTGCAGCTAATCTGCATTGGCCCGTCCCACTCCCCGTTCTGGCAGGTGAGGAACTTGTAGTCTCCTTTAAGAGCGAAGCCCTCATCACAGAAGTACTCGATGACGGTCTTCTGGGTGAGGCGGTGGCAGGGAGACGGGTGACAGCGGTAGCCCCCGTTCTCTGGTTCAGTTGGGGGTGAACACACTGTGGAGTGGCAATAGGGATTTTAATTTAATTTGGTTCTAATGTAAAGAAAACATGTCATTACCTGTGGTCAGGTTTGATTCCTAGGGTTTAAACTGAATGTGTTAATGCTGTTTTCTGATGCTGTACACTCATGAACTGATGCAATATTGCAGGTTTGATGTGGTAAGCATGCATGCTCAAGTTTATAAAGCTGACTTTTTAGGTAGTGAGAATATTTTTTAAAAAGCTTGTCATTCCATTAGAAATTATTAATGCAGCAAATAGTGACAAATAGTTTTTCTAAACACTGGTATCTTCAAATTGTGATGAGTACAAACAGGAACATTTTTTTTAGTACATTAATAAGCGTTATGTCTTTGTGTACGTTGTTGTGTGTTTTTGAATATTTGCTCACCACTGCTTCTGACACAGCCTGGAGGTTGAGGGGACCAGGCTCCAGCGCTGGTGCAAATGATGCTTGTGGGTCCATCTGCACTGTAGCCCGGTTCACAGCCATAAGTCAGCAGGGTGCCGGGGGGAAAGGAGCCCCGGTTGGCTTCGGTCTGGTTCAGCAGGTCTCCGTGCTCCACGCCGGGCGGCCTCGCACAACCTACAGACAAAGAGAAAATTGAAGAGCATAAGTATTAGTTGGCTGCTCCTCTGGCTCCTGGCTGAACTTATGATCAGTTATTGCTTATTTACAAGGGTCCTATCCTACTTAAATATGTAAAAAGGTTATAATGAATGAATATTTTAAATGTAAGTAAACATAGCAGTGTTAGAAACTGCTTGTACACATAATGGCCTCTTAATTTTTAATTTATGAAAGCATTTGCACGCATTAGAAACCTGCTGGGGGAACAAAAACAATCTGAGTCACATGTCGCCTGAACCTTTGTACCAACTTTATGCCGAATAAACAGATTATTTACAACAAATAATGGCACTTATTATGGCTCCATCAGAAGAATGTACTGTACTATTGTAAAACTTCTCCCGTGACTGTTAAGATTTTAGAATTACATTAATGTGTTGTTGCTGCAATATTGTGCCGGTCTATCATTACGCTGACACAAACTGCCGGCTGGTTTGCCCTGCAGGAAGCTGCCACTGGGTCAAACTACTTTTCACAGGGAGACTCTGTCAAGTTGACAGGTTAAGCTAATGATTAAAGCTCAGAGGTATTGTTACTTGAAACTAGGCTGCATTTTACAAAAGCACGGGTGAAGCAGTGTATAAACATGACAAGTTAGGTGGATAAAACAATGCTGTGCAGTACAGGGAATACCTGAATACCTGCTTCATATAGATCTAATTTCTCTCGATTATCTCCTGATCATTATTATGTCATTTAACACTAGTACTGAGTCTATCTGTGAGAGAGGAAGGATGTTAAGGGAGACTCATTTACTTGGCTGTAATGACAGACTTGAAACCCTCAGCCTTCCAATAAGGACAGGGTGAAGCAAATGTCCTAATGTTAATTGTGCTTTGATCCACCTTCCCTTGCTCTGCCAATAATGTTGCAGTGTCACGTCAGCTCCTTTGAGTCTGAGTGTGTGTGTGTGTGTGTGTGTGTGTGTGTGTGTGTTTCATGGCAGGATAAATTCTCTAAAGTTGTGTGGCACTCCCACAGCTCTGGAAACATCCACTCAAAGTCACAGACGCTCATGTAAAAAAAACACACATTTTGAGCAGCAATCTGGCAAGAATGGAGAATCTTAATCCAGCAGGTCTGACAGCACCTGTGTAAACGCAGACACGATAGCAGGAGGACTTTATTTTGACTGATCTTCTGCATTAGCCTGTGAAAACCTTAGATAGAGACACACCAACTTTATAAAGAATGATCGAGCTTATATGTGAAGTGGTTACGCA
Organism: Labrus mixtus; assembly: GCF_963584025.1. Lineage (NCBI taxonomy): Eukaryota > Metazoa > Chordata > Actinopteri > Labriformes > Labridae > Labrus > Labrus mixtus. Next base: position 7,585,822 of record NC_083623.1, on the reverse strand, counting down.
AGAATTTCAGGCTTGGCTTCACAGCAAATGTTTCCAACACAATCAACACTTAGCTAAAACCCATCTGGGCCATTAAATATAATTTAATCTGTTATAATGAGAGGACGATGTGCAGTGTTTATCTATACATCTTATCTGTTAGATTCATTATACAGAATTATACAAAGCACAGTGATTTTCTCTGTAACAAGACTCAGTCGGAAGTACATTTAAACACCCCCGCAAAATAGAACATTAATAGAGCCATCATCAAAACTAATGACCACATGGCTCATTATTTAATCCTTGGTCTGAGTGTTTATGAAGCATATTAGCCATGGTCTATTGCAGGGTCTTATCACTCGCTTGACATAAATAAACACACCAACACTGCAAACAGCCACTTTGTCTCGCCTATGTGTGTGTTTAGAGATTGAAAGAGAGACTATTTCCACAGCAGCGCTTCCAACATCCTCTAATCTCTGGGGTGAAACGTCGCTCTAAGCTGGCAGCACAAGATTAAATGCAAACACTCAAACATGCGAGCCTGCTCATCCAAACACACAAACACACACACACACACACACACACAGAGACAGAAACAAAGTCAACACCCAAAAACAAAGACACTCCCAGGACTAAGTCGTGTGATACCAAAGGGTGTGTTATTGGATCCAGCTGGGTAAAGATTTGATGTGAAGAATTGTGAACGCTGCTTATTGCTGCTGATGCTTCAGCGCCTAATTGGTTTCACAACATCTGGCCAGAGGTATGCAGATAGATAGCTATGACAGATATGAAACAACAAATGCTGATGATAGTGAAGGCTGGTTCTAGTCTAATGATACTCTTATCAATCACCTTGTCCTTCAGTCACAAAGTAGTGAAAAAGGCCAGAGCCCAAGGTGACGCCATCCTTAAAGTCCATACCAAGAATATATGAATTCAGGTGTTATGTGACAGAAAGTAAACTGGGAGTATGCAAAAAAGAAGAAGCAGGAATTGGAGAGTAGTTGTGATTTTTAATATCGTATAATTACTGACAAAAACAAGTATTGTAATGGCGGCCAAATTGTCAGATTAATAATTTCTACTCCTACATCCACTTTTGTTTATACCATGTCTCATCACATTGTTTTTTTCAGTCGCTGTAAAGCACTTTGATTTGCATTTGATTTGTATGAAAGGTGCTATATAAATAAAGATTGATCAGTTGATTGATTTTAGCTTTAGTTCACCCATGCATGATCTTTTTAGAGGAATTTGTTTCCTTCAATATTTAATAAACTTGCTTTGTAAACTTGTATGTTTTTAAAACAAGATTACAGCAACTACAGAAACATCATGATGCAGCAGTTCATGAAAACAAAACATAATATTTTGTATAATTCAGTGTTATAGATATGATAAGTTGAGAGCCACACTAGACTACATAGGTAAATTGACACTGATCATCTAGGATTCATCCATGATCATTAGTTTATCTTAATGTCCCAAGCACAAGGTGAAGGTTTTTTCCCCAGTATGATGACTTTATAAAGCAGAGTTTGTATTCCTACAAACACACACCCCTGCTCCATCTCTCACAAGCAGCAACACTATCTGCACGCACACATTTCTTGATGACATTTGACACCGCGACCTCAGCAGTTGTTTGGCGAGTTGCTTCAGGGCAACTAAAGGCTCTCTGAGGAGGAGATGGTGCTAATGGAGGTGGTAAAGGTGATGAATTGATGACCCCAGGCTGGGAGGCAGCAGGGGGACAAAATGGCCTTAGGGGACAGTTTGGGTAAATAGCCTTAACAGCCACTGTGGTGATCTTTTGTGTTGCAGAGTGCTATCAATACAACTGCAGAAGACAGATGCTCCTTTGAGAAATGTATTCATTTTCATATAAAAAGGCTAGACGGTAGTATTTCTATGCCCTGTATTTGAAATTTGGCTTTCCAAATACTTGAAAATTTCAGTTACAAAAGCTTGTTGGTATCAGTAATCCACAGGGATCGGATCAGAGTACACATTGTATGTAAACTGCTGGATATAAACAAGGAAGAGGGACACGCTGAAGAGACTGAGCTCAGGGAGATAAACAAAACTATCTGTTTTAACTCAAAGAAAGACAAGGGCAAAACCAGTAGTGAGATGTTCTAAATACACAAAGGGACAAGCTGGTTATAGCTTTAAACAAAGCCAGTGTTGTTTATGTTAGTAAATCTACAAGGAACTGCTTTGCATTAGCATGCGGTAAGTTGATAAAGCGCTAAAAATGGTTACAGTGGGAGGCTTAACCCCGGCTAAGGTTAATTCCCGCAGAAAGATCTGGTCACAGAGGTCACTGAAGTAAGATCAGGAAAAAAAGGAGCCATGAAGCCAGTAAAATGTCGATTTTCATACCCATGGTACTTTCAGAAGCGCTACAAACCAGGATCTTGTGCTGTAAAAACCCTGTGATGACTGTTACAACAAGCCTTCAATCAACCAAATGTCTTTTGCAGCTAACACACTAAGTAAAGTACAAGTCAGTATGACAGTATGTGGAATAGCACATGTACCAACGTAACAATGTTGCTCATTCTAATTCAATTTCTGAAAACAAAGATCACAAAATGCTGTTAACCTCTCTAATCCGGTAATAACTAAATTGCAACTCGTGTCTTTTTAAAAGCTAGCATGAGCTGACAAGTTTGACACCTTTTATTTATTCTAATATAATTATTGCCAAATATTTTCAGTATCAAATATCAGTATAATATTTAATTTGTTTCAGTGTTTTGTCAGTTTCAATTTGACAATTTGGTTGTTATTTTCTTTGTATGTACATTTATTGATTCTTTTTTTACCAACATATTCTAGGAAGCTAAATATTGTGAGGAAAAAAAATTATAATGTTGGCTCTTGGGAGTTATATTTGGGTTTTTTTCACGGTTTCAGCTGTCCTCTATTACCACTAATCAGTACGTAGTTGATGATGAAAATAATTATGATTTGCAGACTCTTATGAATGTTTCCTTTAAGAGGCAACTCCTAACATGGAATTCAGAAGTAGGATTTTTTTTTTGTCCACAGAACAATAACTCCCCTGAGAATAAAACATTTCATTCTCATGTCAGCTAAAGAAAGGAAATAAAGATTAAACACGAAAAGACAAAAAATATCTAAGACTGCTTGTCAAACTTGGAGGAGGGAAAAATTTACCTCAGACTTCCTCTCCCGAGGGATTTTACTTGTCAAAAGAAGCCAGAGCCCAACATTAAAATATATAAATATATTTCACGTCAAAGGAATTTGGAAAACCTTTAAATTACTAGAAAAGATAAGAATGAGGTTAAAAAGTAGCAAGCAGCGTGGTGAGAAAATAAGAGACAATAATACTGACAGGAAAAGGTATTCATCATTTGATCGAGCACAGAGAAAAAGGGGGGGGGGGGGGGGGGGGGGTGAAGGGAGTGAAGAAATATATCAGCATCATGGAGCACTGTGGCCCTGAGCGATTACAAGGCAAAAAGAGACATGTCGTGGCAGGTTGTCCAATAGTTTTGTGTGTGAGGGAGAGGCGCTGTACGGCAACAATGGAACGAAGAGGCAGCTGACAGCCACAGCACATGCATACCACAGTGTGGGCTGGGCTAGAACAACTCAAGAGACACTGTCAAAGGAAAGAACAAACACTGGTTCAGTATCCAGAGATGGAAGAGTGCGTCAGATATATAACCTTGCTGTCTTTCCTTTTCCACAATCATCCTCACAGCCAAGATTGAATATTGGCTGAGGGAAAAAAAAAACTGATTAAAGCACTGAGCAATGCTAGAGTGGATGTCAGCACGCCATGTTTTGTGCTTATGAGGAAGGGAATGAGTCACAGTTAAACACAAGCTGTTCTCCCACCGGTCTGATGTTAAAAGTTTGCTCAAGAGGACAGTGTTTTTGAGGAATGGCGAAAACTATAATGACTAAAGCAGAGTCATAAGTGCCTTGTGAAAGCCAGCGGAAATAGGGGGGGTTAAAAAAAACATATTCGTGTGACTTACAAAATTGTCCAGTAAAGGCGTGTTTAAAAACGTGTCAGATATCACCGTATTTGCGGAGGACATGAACAGCGCTTAAGCTAATTCCTCGTTTAACATAAGGAGTTAAAATGGTCATATGAAAAGGTTAAACTATGAGAAATCTTCTGGGCACACGACTGTAAGCTGATCAAAGAGCTTAATTGCTAAAAGGTCGGAGGAACACTTGATGTAGTGGGAGGACTGGGCCAGGACAGAGAGCTCATGAGGCTGATTGCTAATCCCAACATCCGTCGCCTCAAGGCTGTGCCTGAGGAGACTCAGGCTGTAGGGGGTGTTAAAATCCCCTGCCTTGCTCTGAAGTGCCTGCCTGGCTGTGAATATCTCCCTTTTCCCATCTGTTACCAATGGGGCTCACCAGCTAAGAGCTGGATGGGGGTGGGTTAAGGATAACACTGGTGGTGGGGAGGGAAAAACAAGGGGTTTTAGCCGCCTTTGCCCAGGCAAATTAAAATTCTAATTATCCTCTATTACAAGCTGGGAGCGCTCTAAAGCAGATCAGATACTGATGACTTCTGTAGCCAGATGTTTGGTCGCTCTACAGTACAGAACAATAGGCTATAAAAGAGGGTGTGTTTTCCAGTGTGAGTGTTTGTCTGCTCAACTGTGTCAGGGAGCAGGGGGAATTTGTTTGTGTCTATAAATGGTGTGTGTATGTGTGTGGGGTGTGGGGTGTGGGGTGTGGGGGGGGTGGGGGGGGGGGGGGGGGGTGGGGGGGTGGGGGGGGGTGGATTAAGCTAAAGACCAAGGGGATGATGATGCTCTCTTTGGCCTGGTAAATATGTTTTTGTTCATCTGTCGTCCTCTGCTGTCTCAGATCCTGTCTTTTTTTGTTGTGTTTGATGATGTTGCCGTCATTTTTGGGCAGTATGTGTGTGTTTTTTTTTTTGTTGTTAGCTCATACCCACATCGCTCCTGCAAGCTGGGTTATTAATATCCTGTACTGAGCAGAAGAACCTATAAGGGGTGGGAAGAATAGGAGGGCTTGCAACTTTCTTTTCTGCTGCTATAGTAGTTACTCTAACGGTTGATGTTTTGGGGTCTGTCTGAACAGCCGAAATGTAGTTGAAGGCAGGAAACGTGGGGAGATAAGGATGAGGGGGTATGCCAAATAACAAAGGTCCCAGGCCAGGACACATGTCTGAAATCCTAAACCCTGGGACACCGGACACCTCTGACAGGGTTTGCTCCAGTGTATTGCAAGCTCAGTGATACCCAGAGTCCCTGTGCTTTCTTCTTTATCATTTTTATGGAAGACGATGAATTACGCTATGATACTAATTTTGGATTTATTGTTTGATTGAATGTCAAAAAGGTATTGAAAAATATCACAAACAATTTTACTAAATTTGAGGGTGACAAAACCCACAGATTCAACAATCAGTAAAATTACATTTCATGATGAAGTTATCAAAACTTGGACATTGAAAAGCACTGATCAATAACTGACTGAAACCATTTATTGATTATAAACATACAATCTCCTGCCAGTCTCAATGCCGTCCAGTGAAAGTAAATCTTCTTCAAACATCTTTTTGGTAACCCTATCTATGAATTAGAAGTTATAGGCCACTCATAGTGAAACTGCAAAATGTGATTTTGCGTGCATGTGTGCAAAGATTAAGCTTCCTGAACTCACTTTCATTCTTTGAAACCTTCACTGAAAGCGAATCAGTAATGTTAGTGTGAGACACTTCACACAGTATGATGTGACACAACTCTGCGCGCTGACCCGGTTGGGTGAAACAGGGGCTGCTTGATGTCTGAGTGAGTGATACTACCAGGGTCATGTTTTACTGTGAGCAGGTGAAAAGTTGTCATGCTATAACACTGTCACACAGACACATACTAGCTTTTTTTTTTTCTTTTAGGGGAAAGGTCATTGGAACAAAATGTGGAAAAATGCTTGTAATAAACTTGTATTACTTTGGAGTAGAAAGTTGCAGATCAAAGTAAGATTTAAGCATGAAACACATTTCATATTTAAAAAAAAAGAAAATGCTGTTGTTGGATGTACAGGTGCTCTGGGGGAAGGTGGTAAGTCGTGACTGTTGAGGACAGAGGTAGATGAATATGAGGAGCAGGGATAGTAGGCTTGAGTAGACACCGATACAGGCATATAGTGAAGTACAATATGTTGCAAGTGTCCTAATGTGCCGTGTTTAGCTGAATGCTGAATGGTTAGACATCAGACTGGAGTTACTTATTTTGTTACCACACATTAGGGCTTTAATTGGCTTAGAATTGGTCAGTTGAATGGCTGTTCAATACAAAGCTATTTGTTCCTTATTTTGAAGGACAGCCCCACATCAAAGTCCAATATCAGCCAAAAAAAAGTATTTTTTCTGAAAGCGTGGGCTTTCAGCAGGGCATTAAACATTTCTAGGCCACTGCTTTCTTAGTATTTCCAATAAGCGGCCACCTCCAGTGTTGAAAAATGAAGCCAATGTGGAAGTGCAAAATCCTGCAGTTCGCCAAGTGTCTGCTTGAGGCTGGCTGAAGAAGCACCGGAAGCCACACACACCATTCAAAAGCCATGTTTACAGCCGAAATGAACATGTTTACAACATGGATAAAAAAATTTAATGATTAGCTCACGTCTCGATTGTCACACACTGTAGTGGGGTTTCATTTTCTGATAAGTCATTAGTTTTGATTTTATGAAGGACATGCATTATTCACAATAAGGCGCGTAGCTGACCTGATTGACTTGCCGTCGTGGTGTAGCTGTTTTTCAGGAGGCTTAATAGGACCCACCTTAGCTCCTGATCTTAGCCTGTTGTTGTGTTGACTGAAAGTTGAGTGAGTCAGCATTTCAAGCATGTCATATTTTTTACTAACTATTTGACTAGAGAGCCAAAGTGCAGCAGCTCAGCTTGCAGCCTGATAGCTAATCGAAGGACTCTAGAGAAACAGTTATTTCATGTGAAACTATTATGCATTATCTGGTTGTTTTAGAGAAGATTAGACTGTGGCTCACTCAGCTCCCTGTGAAAAATACACAAGGTTCATTTTGAGTATCTTTTGCGTTTACAGCCTGACATGTTGCATGCTCTTGACTCTTGCATAATGATGCAGCTAAAAAAACAAAAGTAAGAAGTCAGACTCAGCATCTTTTCGATTGATGCTTCAAAAAGTCGGCTTAGGCCGGGAACCCCTACTACATACTAGAGATGAGACAGATCCGATCTAATATCGGTATCAGGTCCTATATTGGCGTAATTTACCAGATATCGGACTGACAGCGCCGATCCATGTCAAAGAAAGATCTGGGCACTTAAACATTCTCAAATGTCTTGCTTTGAAGACATTCAGACTTAACAATTAGTGTCCACAAATGGTCTGCATCAAGACGGTCAGACAAGATGGAACAACTCCTTCTATATGATAAAAAAGTACAAGCACTTCACTTTACATTTTTTAACTTGAAAGCCAGTTGTTGCTGCTAACTGATTGTAAATTCAAATACATTTTTTTAGGAGCAGTTTAATTGTTATGCATTTTTATTTGCGCTTTCAATAAGAAATGCTGTGTTTACTACAGCTTTGTGTTGCCTACACTTAATACCAACAACAACAGAAACACTATTAAATGTGATGTAAAAATATCAGAATCAGTATTGGTACAAATTTACCATATCAGATCTGAAATGTAAAAAAGGGGATCGGTGCATCTAGACTACATACACTCCTTGAAAGGCCAACTAGTATTCATATTGTACAGAGCTGCCAAGACCAACGATGTTATTTCTTCAATAAACAGGAAATTCGCAAGAAGTCAAACAGCTCTGGGTTTCCAAATAGAGAATTTCTAGAGAACTCAGTCATTCACTCATCACATCTCTTCCTGCAGCTGCAACATGGAAACACACACACACACGCTGCTGCACACACACCCAGGGTGAGGGAAGTCTCCAAACAGGCTGATACATCCTCTGTCCCATTCCTCTCCTGCTGTTGCAATGCATTTAGCAAGCCACGTGTGCTGCCATTACATCCCATTGTCCCCTCTCACTTAGGGAGGGGGCACAATAGCTGATTTAAGCAGCGTGCCTCTGAATAGGACAACAGAAAACTTTGCATTTGAAGGGTTAAATATGCATGTGAGGCCAATGTGGGTGATGGTAAGGGGGAGCCCCATTGTGTGACCCTCTTTCTAACCCCAGATACAAGCATACACATACACATACACACACTCTGCCCCAGTGTAACAGATGGGTGGATGTTCATGAAGGCGAACTGAGAGCTCCCCCCTACTCTGCTATCACTGCTGAGGACAGCTGGGAGGCAGACATTCCTGCTCCTCAGCTTTCAGAGGACAACAAAAGAGTGTGTGGGACCCCTCCTACACACACGTGCACATGTTCAGACATACACACACGCACAACCCCCCCCCCCCCCCCCCCCAAAAAAAAAAACTGTCAATGCAACTGTGGGCTGATCATGTTTCAGCAGCCCAGACTTGTAAGCCAGCAGAGGTATGAGAGCTGAGCCTGGGACATTTGTTGAAGGTGAAAGTCAGGGAGATTATCCCAACACGTCTTACCAGGAGCTCACACACTGATATGTTGGAAGTACTTGTGAAGTGAAGGCAGTTAAAATCTGTTGGGAGCAATAAAACTGCAGAGATACAAAGTCTAACCTAAAGCTTGCTGTTCCTCTTTATTTAACTGGCAATTTAAGTTGTCTGGTAGCCCGGTTCACTGCAAAGGCACAGAATGTCCTGTACTTCAGACAACACAACTGCTTAGAGGAAATCAACTTTAAATGGAGCAGTCATGATGATGAAAACAGGATGACTTGTTCAAAAATAAGTGTCAATTTCTGTTGCATGAGATACATTATTGTTTTGATGTACGTCTGAAAAAACATTTGTGTAATGCATCTGTGCGTTACACATTGCAAGCAAGGCGTGACAGGAGCCTTTAGCCCCATTTCCACCAAGCGGTCCAGTTTGGTTCAGTACAATCTGGTAAGGTAAACCCTGATCGTGCTTGCGTTTCCACAGCCAATCATTGCATTACTTGGTAAGCGGGACGTAAGCCAGATGGCAGTAGCTGCAACAGCTACATTACAGTGTGACATCAAAGCACAGCGACAAAGTGTAGCCCGCCAATAAATTCAACAAAGAAGAAAAGCGTGACACAGTAAACGAAGGTCAACAATGGAGGAGGTCCAGCAGAGGTCTGCACCTCATAGGTCGTCCATGGGGCGGAGCTAAGCGCTGACATTAGTCGCAATACACAAAAACAGCTTTGTAATTGTTCTCTTGAAATCCACGAGAATTAAAAATGGCATGTTTTGTGTTTGTCCTTTATTACCGCACAGGAAGTGACACTTCTTTCGACCAATTTAATACCCAGGTTAAGGACATTTCTTTTCTACTAAAAAAGAGTCTGTGTTAAGCAACAGCCAACATGATTTTTTCAGAGAATCAACAAAACATGACCAAGAATAATATTTTAATCCCGGGCATGAATCCATTAAGTACAAAATAATAGCCAAGCAAAGTTTGTCAAGACAAGGTAGGTTAATCTTCAAGACTGACTAACTTTAATTCCTTATGATGAACAAGTCTTTTAGACAATACAACTAGAAACACTTCTAACTGACACATTGAAACGTACATCTAAAAATTTGACAATAAAATAGGTTAAAAGTTGAGAAAGTGCAAAATATCCGGTAGACAGATTCAACACAAGCAAAAAATATGAGAGAGAATCATGGAAAGTCCAGGGAGAGAGTTACCAACAAACTGCTGTTATCATCATGAGGAAGATACAAAGTACTGTTTATATTGCCGGCTAGACCTCCAACACAGCAGACAGTTTGTAGACGCAAACACAGATATGAAACTCGCCTTGATGGGCCTGCAGCCAACATAAAGAGAACAGAAACATTACCTACACCTCTCAGTACGTTCTTGCAGTGTGAGGGTGAGAAAAGAAGCAGAATACAAGTAAAAATCTAAATCGAATAATAGTTATTTTGAAATGAATGCTACAACAGAGAGCTCTTCATGCCTCGATTAATCAAATACAGCACAAGACAGTCACATTTTAATTTTATAGGCGCCTTTAAAGTTCTAAATATTCAAATTTGTGACTCAAACCTAGCTGACAACTTTAAGTAATGACGTTGAATTCAGCCCACACATACAAACACAAGCTGTTAAAGACAATTTGTAATCATTTAATAAACATAGAAACAATATAAATCAAAGTTTTGGTCATAGTTTCAATCATTTATTAATTAAGAACAACAAACAACTTCAGTTTGCATCCATGCAAATTGTAAGAGTTCCTCACATTTTATAATTTCTTGTTGATTATAATTTACAATTTCTTATCGCAATCTGTCTGTAAGACAGTCTAGGTCGGCAATGTAAAGATGTCTTTTGGCGTCTGATTCCTCGTGCTTGCCATTTGTCATTATTCAGAGATTAATTTATAAAAGTACAGATTTATACAAATAAATATGTAAAATAATATGGTTAAGATACTCAGAGACATGAGGGCCTCTCATAAATCCCTGACACAATTAACCAAATGGACTCCTGTGTAGCCTGTAGAGAAGACCTTTGCTGTTTGGCTGCTGGGAGGGAGCTGGGAGGGAGCTGTTTACCGATGATGTAATAAGGACAGAGGGCATTAGAGTGGAGCTAGGCCAACTGGGCACTAAACATCTCAACACTCCATCTAATGGACTGGTTACGTTTTGAGAGATGGGACCAGACAGAACAAAACAAAAACAGGAAATAATGGGAAGTAGACAGGAAATATTCAATGTTAATTAGAACATCCTGCCGACTAAAGAAGAAGCCAGAAACTACGCACTACCCTCAAGTTTCCTACAGCTACACATTTAATTCCAATCAGCTCAAAAGGTGTTGTGAATCAAAATATTCTTCTTAGACCTCTCTTTAGAAGGAGATCAGCACATATTTATTGTTCTTGTTCTCCCTACAAAACATCTGGAGGCAGAAAAAGCCTGAAATAAATAACACAGCATTGATGGAGCCGTTTCTTCTGAAATGCACCAAGTTAAGGAGAAACAGCTGTACACCTCTTTCTTCCATGACAACAAGCAACATTCATACTGCAGGATAGCACATGTACAGCCCTGCCCTTCTACAAAGCTCAATATATGCAAGTCCCTCAGAGGAAGTGGTTATTATTTTGCTATTTTGCTGCCTTAGACTGACTCTATATGTCTATGTTGCCTGCATGCGTTATGTAACAAAATTAACTAAATAGTCAAGTTTTGGATGAGACGAAGCTGAAATAAAGGTACATGCTGAATCAACTGTTTAACAAATTCGGCTATTGCTGTAAATCATGGCCACATTTCAAGTGTCTTGCTACAGCTCGTACTAGTTGAGGCATGAATGACTGCTTTTCAACTGCGTTCTCCACTGTGGATGCCCAGCAGGTGATATTGACTGCTGATATATTAGTCCAAACATGACAGATCAAACACACTTTTGTGCTTAACTGATGGCCATACAGGCAGCTAAACATTCAGCTGTGAGTACTTAAGTAGCTGCTGACTGGCCTGAGAATTTCTGTGGCTTAGTGTTGTAATTGCTGTTTAAAGATAGTGCTATTGCAAGCCAAATATTTACTGCTGCTGGTTCACATTAAGAGCCAACACACAACTACAAAGCTTTATTTTGAAACAGCAAAAGGAAGTGCAGCCTTTTTAGTCACCATTAGCAAACATTTGCTGTCCACTTGTTCTATAAGCAAGATGTCTTTTTGTCAGCAGATTAGTTTACAGTAAATATTTTCCCAATGATCTAACAGGAAATGGTAAAAGCCACAGAAATGGCTTCATGTATAAACCTCAAACCTTCAACTTGCCATTAAGATTTCATCATTTACCCCTACAGAACCACCCATGCTGTATCTGCGTCATAAGATCTGACACGGTTGCTCACAGTCTGTCACAGCATGGATGTCTCAACTATTGGCAAATTCAGCATCACTGAGTAGGATGCTAGCTTATGTGTATGATGGTGAACTTGTTTGAACAGGATGGTACTGTTGACTAACGGTGTAATGAAAAAAAGAACAGCCCACACTGTTTCAGTGGGTCTAAAAAACACATAAAAGAGGAGGTGCAGACACAGAGAGGGAGAAGACAAGATAGATAAAGAAAGAGTGAGGCAGAACAGAGATTGAAAAAAAGAGATTAACATGAATTTTTACTTGCTACAGCTTGAGAATGGAAATGAAAAAACAAAAAAACATGAGAAGTAACATGGCAAAACAAAAAAAAAACAAAGAGTGAAAGCAAAGAGAAATACTTAAGAAAAGATATGAATTATAGACGGAAAGAAAAAACAGAAGCAAAGGCAACAGAAGACAGGAGAGACTGGGGGATATATTTAGCAGCTCATTAGTCAGAGATGTCCTCTACTCAGCAGGCTGGTCCCTCAGATGAGGCCCTTTGGAAATCATTATGACTGCCTGCTGCTTCAGACAACCACACACACTGAAAAACAATTTGCAAACTGCCTCTTCTCTCCCCAGCCTTAATGTAGCTTCATAGTAATCCTCAAGTTCTGGAGAGACGCCCAAAAAACAAAGCTTTGAACAATGCAAAGTTACACAGTTTTTAATAATGGCTGCATAGTTGTTAACATTACATCTACAGCGTGTTCAGAAAAGCGTAACCAGTAGAGGTTAGTTTAAGAAAGCAGCACCATATTTGTTATACTTTGCACATGATCAGATGTGACTGTTCGTGTGTGGTGCTGCTAGCGCCAACACACCCTGCTTTCGTTATACATTAACCTTTACTACACAGAACCTGCAAGCAATAGACCAATAACTTTATGGTGGCCAGCAGAATAAATGTACAAATATATTTTTTACTTCCTGATACCACTTCAGACATCTTTACTGGAGAGACATGGAGTACCTCATCAAAGCAGTACAAAAATATATAAATTTAACAGCTATTAAATGCTACCTATCCTGTATGGATATAATATGATTGCTCACACTGTTGTGTGACTTGGCTCCTGCACTAAATTACTCCTGAATTTAAAAACCTGAGTTCCAAGAAACATGCTGAGCTAATATAAGCAGCAGCTCAACTCCCAGCCTCCTGGAGACACAGAATATGTACAGAATATAGAACATTTGATAAGAAACCGCTTTAATTGGTGTTTTTACTGATTTTCAAATATTTTAACTTCAAATGGATTAAAAACAACAACAAGCATGTGATGGGAAAACACGTGACTGCAGCTTCAACTTACACTAGAATATGTGCCAGAATTATGCTATTGTTGTTGGCTGAAGTAACGTGATAATGTACCTGTAATCAGTTGCTTGCCTCTCTTAAACTGTTATTTCTAGCAGTGGCCATAATATATCATGGCAAGAAGAAACATGTTGATTTTTTGAGGGCTAACCAATTAGAGGTACTGAATCGATGCATTTCCTGGTAGACTTGCATATACACCTGATCCGGATTTAAGGCTATATGGGAGACATTCCCAATGTTTTACTGGAAAATTTCTAGTCAGCACACTGAATCCACTGAAAACATGAACAAGTCAAAGAATATAACATCAAAAAAGAGTCAAACAAATAAAAACCATACACTTTAAGCTAAGTGTTTGCAGGATAAGTGTCTGTGCTGTGTTGCTACCAACAATCCAAGCGATCTTCACAAAGTAATGGAACTGTCCGGTCAACTGTTTAAAGTGAATGAAGTGTTCTTGCATCGCCTGTCCCCACTGCAGTATCTGTTTCCATGGAGTGTTTTTTTTTTTTTTTTTGTCTGGTGAAGCGTTTAAAGTTTCCCTTTGGGGTTTAAATGGGTGAAAGAGCTGTTAAATGACAAAGGGTGAGAGCAGAGAGCGATGGCTCAAGTGATAAACACACAGGTAATGAAAGAGAAAGGGCTGATGGATTGGACCAGACTGCTGCTAATGGGCTCTGGTCTCACCTGGCTAATGGCTGGACCCTTAAAGAGAGAGACAGGGAGTGAGAATCAAGAACACAGACATAATAGAACAGGGGCAGTGCTCAGTATACCCACACACACACACACACACACACTAAATACACACAAACTGAGTTAGAAATCCTAATTGCAGACTAGTGATCTAGCTGAGCTTCGGCTTGCTGTGGTTTAGCCTGTGGCTTCCAACACCCCCCTGAAAGCCCTCTTTGTTCTCACATTTCAGAAACGAGCCAGTTGCCAACGTATTGCTTTACTCCTGCACGTCTGCAAACCGTCTTGCTAAAAGGTCTTCAGGGGACAATTCTGAACAGTTAATTGCACAGGGCCAATCGCCCCCCACCCCCCCAATGTTTGGAATCCCATCTAACAAACTGGGAAAGGAAAGTTGCACACTGGAGTTTTGTGGACACACAGATTTTTAATGACAACAGCAAGCAACACGTTTCAAAGCCTACAGCTGTTTAGAGAAAAAGAAGGGCATGGCTCATTCAGATATTTTCCTCTGTGGTCAGAGCAATGACGCTATGCTAGCCACTAGAGCCTACTCTGTTATTACAGAGGAACAGGGAGTTGTCAAATCTTTTTCCTGGAGCAACTTGACTTTCGAGAAAACATCCTTGTGTCCTTGGGGTTGGTCCTGCACACTGATTGTGAGACATGCCAAAAACAAAGGGATCTTGTCAGTGCAATGCCTTCATCAGGTGAGGAAATATGTATTCAAGTCGAGCCAAGAATGTGCAACAATCGATTATCAAAACAAACACAGATCTCAGAGGAAATAAGAAGGCAGCTCTCTGTTCCTTTACTTGCTCTCCCTGCCTTTTCCTCCTAGCTCTTTTCTTTGCCCTGTGACTCTGCTTTTCATCCAGGCCTGGGGGAGAGCCATTTCCAGTTCTCACACATGAACATACATAAATGTCAACACCACACAGAGCACACAGCAGGCTTGTTTGTGGGAGACTTCTGGTCCTCGGTGGCACTTTCCTGTTCAGCTTTAACTCAGCTTCAAAACACAAAGGGGTTTTTAGAGGGCATCGTTTATCTGTTTAAGTGGCCCACAAGGATGGACTGACCCTTTTTGCCTACTGACACCATTAGAGCAGAAAACACGGCATGTTATCATGTGAATGGACCCTTTGACGCTCAGAGTTGCCATCTTTATTCTTCGGTTATGACTCACTGTCTAGGTCGACTTCCTGTGAACAAACCACAAAGGCTCACTGTAAGGAATTGACACCATATTAGGAACTGAGCTAAGATTGACTCAGAAAAGACATGAAAAACTATAGCGATATTTACACTGTGCCCTGAAAAATCCCTCAGACTTTTGAATTCTATTTAGCCTGTGTATACACAAAACCCAAGGTGCTGCTTTGTTGTTGTGTTTGTTTATTGGCACTCTGCTTGAATGCAGAGGATGTTTTGTCAAGCATGTTGCTACTTTTGGCAGAATGTCCTGAATGACAAACAGAAATGTAATCATACACAGTAATCACAAACACAAATTTGAGGGAACCTTTTACATTAGCAAAGCAGATACCCTGCTGGTAATCTTGTTTACACGGAACAGCTGAACGGCAGATAAAAAAGACATGACTTGGACCATGATTGCTTCTAAAAATAGACCGGCCCAAAAGGCTTTGTGACTACTTCCTAAAGGAGCGTATTACGGATACAAGAAATTGTTGTCTTGACCTTTCACAGAGAAAGGAAGCTTTTTCTTTTTTTGTTAATGAAACCCAAAGTTGTAGCAAAGACCACAACCTTTCCCGTCCTGTCTCTCAATCTTTTTCCCCAAAGGCCAAATGTCCTAATAAAGTAATATCTACAAAAGACTGATGGCATAACCTCCAAAGAACAAAAAGAGGGTCGTTGCTGATCTGTCTTGTATTCTGCTCTCTTGTTTTGAGCTTCTTCACTAGTATGCAAATGCTTTACACTATATTTTCTAGTATTCATTTCTATTCATACCACACACTGCTATTTGTACGAGTCTGGAATAAGCCTGTCAGCACTGATGACATTTCATATTCATGAAAATTTCCAGAGCAATCTCCAGCCATGGAACACGCCGCGGGATTACCTATGTGAATTATGTATGGTGAGCAGACGAGAAGGGGAGGGCGGTGGACAGAACAGACACACTAATAATATGATGACTTTAAAGCTGTAAAATGAGCGTCTCACCCTTAAGTTACTATAAATTCTGTAAATGCTCATATGTTGGTTTTATTAGCATAATCATAACGGTTGTATCTGATGCAATGAAGCAAAAGCAATAAGCATTAAAGTTTCATCATCTTGAAAAATCGAAATACTTTAAGGCTTTTTCTGTTAATGCTGTTAGTAAGGAGCCGATATCTTTCATTATTCAATGCTTGTTGCTTTTGTTGAATTAAATATTAAACTTCATGCTCCGTGCTGGACTTGAATCAGGTCCAAAAACTGATCCTTAACATGTAGGGGCAGAATTTGCCTAGAAAGCTGTGCATATGCAATACCTTGGAGTTATTAGTACATTTATCTGATGCAAAAGAGCAACTATTGAGTGCTGTACATCATTTTAAAGAGCCAGAACCCTTGGACTGTGAGTCAGCACGAACACTGCATTATGTGCAATGAGGAAGTTATTATGCTAGAAATATGCAGCAATGACAACGCCTAAAAATAACCTTTGTATTGACGTCAGTTTAATCAATATACCATCTTGAATGTTCCATTGCATGTTTGGATACACAAACTATTAACAGGTTTCAGGTTAAGACAAAAGATGCTAGGTATATTAAAATAAATTGTTTAATTGTATGCATTGTCTTCATCAATCTGTCAAGCACTGAGTGAGGTATAGGCTTAAAAATATTCAGGCCACACAGTTCATAACCTGCTCTACGTTTAAACAAGCCAGTTAAAAAAAAGTCAGTGTTGGAGCCTATGGAACTACTTGTCCTTTTCCATCAGTCAGGCTTAAATCCGCATCTGCATCATGGGTAATGCAAAGAAAGTCTTAGGTACACATTTGGTCCTAGGAAATAACTATGGTTACATAGTGTACTTAGCAAGGTCCATCTTTGATGCACTGACCTGCAGAATTTTTGTCATAACCTTAACCTTATGTTACATGCATAGCAACCATGAATGACATGAGTAAATGGAGCGCAAACACACTATACACAAAAATTAAGTACACACAGCACGTGGGCTGGGGATTTGATGCCACAACTACCGTACGTGGTATTTGGTAGGCAGTGTATGTGTGTGTTGGATGAAGAACGTGAGCGTGATACCAGCCCCTCTGGGCTCTACATGAATCATGTGTATTACATAAGACGTATACAGAGCAAAGAGAGAGGCGATACACTTGGACCAGACGTATCCAACCGCCCATTTCTCTCTCTCTTTCTCAATAGATACACACACACAAACACACACACTTATTTGAGAATTTTTAGAGAGAAAATCAATTAACGCTCTAAAAGCAACCAAGGGTTGAAACCACCCCTCACACACACACATTTACTTATTCACACATACACAGGCCGCCTCCTCTCCGTGGCAAGGACATCTGGCACATTTCACAAGCTGGCTATGTGAGTGGTGTGTGTGTGTGTGTGTGTGTGTGTGTGTGTGTGTGGGTAGTGCATGTGTGTGTAGGTAGTGTGTGTTTGTTTTCGGGGGAAGGGACAGGAACATCGAGGGCTAATGTGAGAGGAAGGCTGGCAGCCTGGCACAAGAAAAGGGGTTCATAGAGTACATGACATCTACAATGTATTTCTATCTTTGTCAACTTGATACATTCCTGTATGGCCTATGTTGACTCTAACAAGGAAACAATCAACAATTTTGCTAAATTAAATTAGAAATTTGGACACCTCACATGCAAAGATAACAAACAAAGCCCTCAGGCTGAAATGCCAAACCTGATCTGACGGTTGTCGTCAGATAATAACCAAAGCCGACTAACCGTGCTAAAAGCTCTCAGAGGACTCGAAATGTCATGGCTGATTAAAACCTTATGACAGCGATGTGACCGCAGACAACACCATCTCTCTGTTTCACTCAATAGTGGAGGAAAACTGTTGTGACTCATTAGGGCAGTGAATGGATTCACAGAGTGGGCGGGATCGAGCTCTCAGCTGCTGCTCAGAGAGAGAGCAACCTGACCGAGGCAACGGTAAAGGAAGCCAATTTAATCTAAGTGACCTGCAAGATGAGGGGAAAATAACCTCACTCAATTCACGAGAGACAGGTGAAGATGGCGGATTAGTCGATGTACATCATGTGGGAGTAGAGACTCAGAGGGAAAAAAATATATATGTGTGGGTTTATTTGTCTTACCTGATGCGTGACCATGAGGGAGCAGGGTGAAGAGGAGGAGAAGCGCGGAGGCAGCCAGCCTGTGGGCTAGAGGAGAAGAGGAGGAAGAGGACAGGGCTCTCGTCTGAAACGCTACCATTCCATCGCACATCTTTTCCTCCAGCGACCAGCGAGAGTCCTCTACGGCTTAACCTGTTCAGGCCACATAGAGAGGAAGGGATAGAAAGAGGGGGAGGGAGGGAGAGCAAGGATTACTATCAACATTGTGCGAGGATTACGTAACCAAAAGCAACACAGAGAGACTGGAGGGAATCGAGGGAGAGAGCTATGAGGGTTATAAGAGAAAAAGAGAGGGGAAAGGCCACAAGGGGTACCAATTTACCCCGGACAATTTAAGAATCTGAATCTGAATTTACGGTATGTCATAAGTACAAGTTGGTTTACTGGTAACGCCATGGCACGAATAGCTCTGTGCGTGTTTCCTCTTCTATCCTTTAGTTCCTTAAACTGCATCCTGCTATTCAAAATCAGCCTCCACACAGATGGAGTAGTTTCCAGTTCTACTTCTTAAAAACCACTGGCAGCAGCATAACACGAAAAGTTCCTCTGATCTTCCCTCCATCCTTACGTTTGGCTTTACCTTGAAGACTGAACTAACCAGCCTTCATGCTCAGCTCAGCTGTAGATGATGTAACACAGATACAGATCCCGGCTGATGGTGAGGAAGCGGCATTAGGGTGAGCGAGGCTATACATGTGAGAGCGAGTGAAAGGGAGAGAGAGAGAGAGAGAGAGAGAGAGAGAGAGTCAGTGGAAAATCTAAAGCAGTGATAACACGTGCAACTTTTGTTCCAATTCAATTGCTTCTGTCGGAGAGAAGTTCCATTTTACTGTGACTTCATCAAAAAATAATGAAACATTCTCAGTTCTGTGGTTTTTGGACACTATGGCACATCAGTTTATGTTCACTACCTGTATGTTAGTACATTTATAAATATTAATTAAAAACTCTGTAGCAGAGACTTGTCAAAAGTACTTATTAAAGTCTAATAATAGTAAGGGCACAGTACTTTACAGTTGAGTGATAAACAGATGCCTCACCAGCAGCTCAGCTCTAACGGTTCTCTGCCATATGCTGCAAATTGTTAAAATGACTAGCGTTTGATGGATTTATTATGAAGATCACAATTAAGTGTAACTCTCAGGAATATCTCCCATTCTTTAGTCACGTATATGCACAACATACTACTGTAGCTAATGATATACCTTCACAATTTAGAACTGCAGAATCGTTGTTGCTCAATTTGTCTGAGTTTGTATCTATAAGTGGTATCTGTTATGAGTTTCTGCAAAAAATCAACAAAAGGAAAAAGCTGAATCAAACTCTGCATTCCTAGATCAGTTGCACGACAAAAGAGAAAAAAGGGAGGATATAAAGAGTTACTGTGAGGCACCTTAAACATCATTGAGAGTAGAAATGCAGCCATATGCACAAACACAGCCAGTATCACCGCACAAATCTGTCTCTATATAGCAACTTTACTAACTTCCGAAAAGCATTAGGTGGCTTACTGGGGGCTATAATGAGAGTACACTATCATAAATGAGATGCAGGTGCATATAGTCTTTAGTATGTTTCTGCAGAGAGGTTGGGATGAAGTAGCAGTAGTTGCATTTTTCTGAGGAACTAGCTTGCTGGCAGGCAGCATATCCTCAAGAGAGGGCAAGGGGCCCATTACAGTTACAGAAGGCTGCTGAGCTAATGGCTACAGTAATGGCATGGCTGCACTTAGAGAGCCGCCAATTTGATTGCAGATCTGCTGCGTGGACGCTAGCACTGCCACAGACGACCCGGAACTATTGTGATGAGGAGAGTTAATGTAAACATGCACACACAAACATGGTGTATACTCTGTTGAGCTGAAACAGTCTGTGGAATAAACTAGTCAATTAAAATAAATATTATCTGCAATTATTATTACAGACCATTGATTTTTCAATGGGAACCAAATTATTAATTAAAGGAGACAATAATTGACAGTCTGATTGAAAATAATCTTTGTTTAAAACCTAAATAGTTAATGTTGAAAGATAATGAGGCTACATGATTTATGCAAATGTTATGTAAAATCTCTCAAATTTACAGCATAACCCAGGTGTACATTTGTAATCGAAAAATCCGGACATTTTATTGCCACAGATTTTTCAGCACGCACACAGCAGGGCCCCACACAGCTTGCCACCTTTCTGATGCCCACGGGAATACGGTGGAAAATCATACCTGCATGCAGCACAAGCCAGTGGGAAAGAGTGACGTAAGCTAGTTTTGGCAGAACAGTTTGGGTACTGCATTGAGCCAAAGGGCATACAGTCAAAAACACATGCAGGGAACCTGCGCCAGTCATTTGATCCATAGACGCTTTTTCATTTGTCTATGTTGGGATCAGAGCACCGCTGTTAAAGCTTGGTTTATAGATAGACCCTTGGTAAAGATGTTATTCCCAGATGAACCTCTTAGAAATAACAAAGTGAAACAAAAGTCAAAGGTAGGACAAAAACGAACACGAGTCAAAGGCACTTGTTGGGATGTAAATAAGCACTTGGGATGCCATTTATAATGCAGCTGACCTCCTGCGAGAGCTGAGGGCAGAGTATTGACCGGCCAGTAGGTCTACAAAGTGAAAACTTAGGCAGAATTAGCTTAATTGCTTTCACACAAGAATGTCTGACAAAGGAGAAAGTCATTAACTTTGTGCTACGGTATTCCAAAAATATACAGCTTTCCAATTAGATGGCACAAGAGCAGAATTTCTTGCAGTTCTTTATAATGCTCCTAATGTACACGGCATTAGATTAATAACAAAGCGGGCAGTTTGCCAGAAAATTTAACAGAAAGGCTTCAAATTAAAATGTCAACTTTATTTCTTCCAATCATGTTTTCCTGTCAAACATCGCCAAAGACATTGAGCCTTCCACACATTACATAAAAGACTGTGCAAGAGAAGAGATTTCTGATCCCTGGAACTAATTTTACATCAAACCACGTTAACAAACAGTTCCTGCATGTAGCCAGGTGACAGTGTAACTGTATACTGACTAAGTGCATGACATTAGTGTGTGCAATGTGCAGAGTCAAATATTGCATGTCCTGACATCTAATTTCATTTTGATTGCAAAATCACGCTAAATGAAGCCGCTACTGCAGTATAACCAGTCTTTTATGTTGTAGATGGGAACACGCTAGCTTACAGAATAAGACTAATTTGATTGAACTTGAAAGACAACTGAGATTTATACATAAAACACTCAGACAGCATACAACATCTAGAATGACTTGTTTAACAGATCTGATTTTAAAAAGTATGTAATGACCAATTCCTTGTTTCAAAAGCTCTGTGTTGTTGGGACTGCTTTTAATAATTGAAGAGTGTCAGTCTCAGAAAAGACACACCGCCCTAAGAGAGTGTATGAAGAATTAATGTCAACGATGTGTGGCAAATTATTTAGTTGGGACACACTTAGCAATTTGATTATTCTACAATTCTACAATTACAATTCTACAATTCACTTAGCAGACGCTTTTATCCAAAGCGAGGTACATCAGAGAGTAAGTACAACACAAGCAAGGATGATTACTTTGTTCCAGCTCAATAAAAAAACAGCATTTTACACTACGAGAGCAGAAAGGGGGAAGACTAGCCATCCGTCGAAAATGTTAAAATAGAAAATTCTGAACAAAGTCCCAAATCTGCAGCTCATGGTCAGATTAACACCACAATAGAGAATGGTACTATTATAAGAAGGTAAATCTGCTTCAACTAGAACACTGTTGCTCTCGAGTTTCTTAAGGCATTTAAGGCTGTGTGCAAGATAATAATGAAGATGAAATGCAGTAACTTACAATCATATAAATGGCGACAATTCTTTGCTAGGACAGGGTTTACACCTATCCTTGTACATTAAATACTTAATGAAAAAGTTATCTTTTCCTCTGGAAAGAGCACCAACAGCTTTTACAGTCAATCACTATTTGATAAACTAATGTTAATTTAAATGTTAGGCAGTTTTGATTATCAATTAGCTAGTGTGATGAAGCACAGCTGCTAAACGTTTTGACAACATGTTGGGAATGATGCTACGCTGTTGAATATCATTGTAAACAAAGTCAATTTTCAATTAAACCTGTTGGCTGGACAAGCAAGCTGAAAACTACCTCTAAATTAGAACTGATAATAAAGATGATTTTTTTGCAGTTCTGCTAAAATTACCAATGTGCTCTGTCAATTGTATTGGCCATATTTCAGCCCACTGTACAATAAAAGTGCAAAACGGTATCTGCCTGTTTAGTCTTCCACCTGGGATAAACCATGCAACTTTTCACTTCAGACGCCATTGAGACAACCAGGCAGCCAGCAGGCTGCGACTGCAGTTTTTCAGCTGCCCGGGGCTCCTGGAATGCAAAGAGAGCCAAGAAGAGCAGCAGTGCAGGCATGTGTCCGGGAACAGAGAGCACTCAGTGTGCCAAAGAAACAGCCGGGAGGAGATTTCCACCCGATAGGCCCCAATGCTACTGCGGTTGTTGGAGCCCGTCTGGGCCTGCGGAGGGAACCCAGAGATGAGGCTCTGCATGGCAGCACAGAAAGGAGCCTTTGTTATATAGTATTATGTAGTGTTTAGCCCCACAGCGCCCGGGCATCCCTCTGTACCACCGCAAGGATTGAGGCAGAAAGAGTGAGGAGAATAAGAAAAAAGAAAGATGAAAGAGAGAAAGAAGTAAGAACACAAGAAGTGTGGGGGAAACACTAAAAAAAGAGAGAAATGCTGTCATGTTGACAATGGTGAAAGGTAGTGAAAATTAATGTAGGATTCAAGTCAAATGCAGTGTTCTTATCAGTCCTCACAAGATGTTTTCTCTGAGTTGTGTTGCCAAACAGAAAAAAGCTTTTAAATGCTGGACTTGAAGTTATAAAAAACACACTTTGGCTACACAATGGCTTTTAAATTGAGAACGATTAAAGCTGCGCATTGTATATCTGCTAGTTCCTTTGTGAAAGCTGTAGTGTGCACAATGTGTAAAAACAAAACAAGGCGAGTCGAACAATGGACGTTGAACTGGTGATTGTCACAATCTAAGAAATTAACTCAAATTAGATGTGGAACTGAATGTGTCAATAAAGCCATATAAACATGGAACAGAAACCATTTACATAACGATTGGTATTCTTCAATGTTTAGAAATTCTGTACCAACATCTCGCAATTGATGATGATTGTGATGATATTCAAAAACTCCCTAAAATGTAAGGAGACATAACCAGCAAGCAAATCAACGCACTGAAACAATTACAATGTCTAGTAGATAGCCAACAATATTCACGACTGGATTTCTAGGGAAAACAAGGTTAAACAACTGAGTAAAAGGAACATAATTGGTCTGCTTTTAGATATTGTTTGACAAAGAAGCCAACAGTGACAGAGACAATGCTCTCTTTCAGTGCGTGCTTTTTATTTTGTTAATAATAGAAAACACCTCTAGAGATGCCCAATATGGATAAATCCCACCATGTTGTGGATTTAATTGTATTAAATAACAGCAGGTTTAGAGAGGATCTTATTTAACCATTTATACCGTGAAAGGGTAATGGATAGAAACCCTGAAAGGATTGTCTGTTACCATTAAGGTTAATTTATATAGAAATCCAGCTAAATACCACAAAACAGGGATAGCAAGCATGGTTTGGAGTGGACAGTGGCAAAATCTGACATATCAATGTATAATTTCTCACACAGTACAGGATCCTATCTTCCAAAACAACATGTGACTCACGACTTGATGTAAACATTGGACGTAAACACAGCACATCATTAGACTGTGCATTAGCCCCCTGAACACACAAGCTTCCTAGCTTCATAGATCTCTGTTCTCTGCCATGATAATAGACAACAGCTTACAATAAATGTCCCCCTGCCCCTTGCAGTGCCGTGGTAAGTAAGCGACCTTTCCAACCCTTCCGAGCAGACAGGAAACGACGCCAACTTTTTATTGCAACATTAGCGAGGGAGTGGGAAATGACAGTGTTGAGGCGTATCTGCGCAGGTAGACTCCTAGAAACCCCAATAACACGTCTGTTAATACAGCAACTATATCAAACGTGTTCATCTGCCTTCAGAGCAGCTCTAAAGCGGAGTCACACGCTTCGACACGTGCAACTGTACTGCGAGCTATTTAAACAAAGACTGTGGTGGGCTGCCAGGAACACACACACACACACACACACACACAGTGGGACAAAAACAAAGACCAAACCTCATTCTAACAAAGTAACAGACACACTAAAACAGATTGCATATATTTGTTTAAGTTGGTTGATAATGTATATGGTTGTTTTTATGTGTTTAATAGCTGTGTTGTTTCAATTATTGCTCATTAATATGAAGTGTAACAATACAGTAAAGCTTACAGCTGTTAACTGTTAGAGACAGGAAAAACTGGTTGTCTGCTTAATTAATTATTCAAAACGTATTGGCAAGCAAGGCTATGTAAGAACTTGAAGCTAAATGAATGTTGTAGACCTGTCAGACACGTTTATTATGGTAACGTAAACAGATACTAAGGCTCGTCAGCGGTCACGAATACAGTACAAAAACACAATAAAAGTGACAACTCACTATTCTCATACATGTCAGAAAACCTCACCCGAACGTAGATAACTAAGCTTACTGGTTTTTTAATTTGTAATAATACACATATAAAGGTTAAGAGGCGGAAAAAGAGGTCTCGTCTCGTAGTGGCCTATCTGTGCTTAGCTTGCGAAATAAAACAAAACAGCAAAGACTCACCGACGCAAAGGTTACCAGCGAGCCCTCCTCTCCTTTCACATTAGAGGCATTAAAGGCCGTGCAACGTAGACACCCAGACGAGAATGTGGGGGAAAATAACACACACACACACACAAAATGTAATGTTTTTCGTCGTGTAGTTCCGTCAGGGCTGCCCTGCTGTTTCCTCGTCCTCGGTCTGCTCTCTCGGGCTCTTTTCTTCTAGGTGTGCGGAAACACTCGCTGTGAGAACTCTACCAGCAGCTGCCTCGCTCTCGCGCGGTCTCCATGGCTACCCCGTTGGAAAGGGCGGATCCTAATCTGTCAAGGCAACCACAAGGGGCTGCCTTCAAAATAAAAGCAGAGAATTTTGGTGAGGAAACAAAAGAATGGACAAAGAAGAAAACAAAATGAACCAAAGACTTATTTTTTATTTTTGGGAAAATCTGAATCTATTGGCTGCTGAACGAGATGCCACGGTGTAATAATACATTATAATTTATTTGACAAAGAATTGTTTGATATCAGACCTATTTGCACTGAACCACTAATAGCAACAAAACACCGTTGTTACAGTTGTTACTATCCTTCCCATTTTAAGTGGCAAGAGTAATGAGACTGTATCAATACTTGATAATTCATTATTTTATACTCACATATAACCTATTCCATTACCAAATTGTAATTTCAAATAAGGGGTAAGTTGAGAAGGATATACTGATGAATTAAAGAGACAATAATAAAGGAAACAGGATCTGACATGTAGGCCTATGCTATAAGTGGTAAAACAAAAAACAATAGAAAAGATGGTTCATAATGAGGTGTTGATGTCGTATTATCTTTTACTTTCAGGTATAAAAATGCTTGCATTATGATACCCTGCTATATGTTTTTGTTGTTGTCCCTTTTTTTCAGACTCTGACCGCTCCTTATTGTGTCATCTAACATTAAAGAAACTCATTATTCATATTTAAATGTTTTCAATAAACCAAACCAATACCTACTAAAATTATGACCTTTCAGCACCAGTAGTTTTACTATTTCAAAGGTTTGGGAATTAATGTATCACTCTCATCTCTGATAGTTGACACAAAGTCTACTTTGGTTCCTCTGCTATGGTGTTTCATTATCCTCTGTAAAGGATTGTCTTTGTTGCTGCTGCAGCTGGAGAGACTACATTATCCCACAATGCATATGCATTAGATCTACACATGGCTGAGAAGTTGTTTTACCCAAAGGGAATGAATAAATTGACGCATTATACGAACGTAGGGACGGGACTCCACTGATATATAACGTACAGTCGTACTATATGTATACAATGTTTCTTCAGACAGACAGAGTGTGTAGGAGGAAATATCACTTTCATTCACTCAAAGTGGAGAGAAAGTGAGCTATCTCTTCAAGCCAAACCACCAAACCACAGTTCAAGCTGCACTACAACCTCGCCAAGCACAATGCAAATGAACGTCAAAGGAAGCAGCTCGTAAAGTATCTGCAAACATCTCTTTCTTAAGAGACTGGAAAACATGAAATCAATCATGTCATCCACATATATGGAGAAGTTTTTCTATAGCAAATTAATTATTGATTTTCTGCTCTCATGAAAAATACAGCGCAGCCATGGCATCCAAATAAGGCTTTTCATTGAGAAATGTTGGTTGGTAAGGATGTTTGGTAAAAAAAATTGTTGCAATGTGAATGTTATCTAGAAAATGGTTGTATCAATGTTTTCCTTCTCCTGAAATATGTCTTCTATTGTGCTCCAAATCGTGATGCAAAAAAATCAGTCTCTGTTGTTATGATTGTGCTGCTTTGAACTAAGCTCAACTCCAGTGAATCATTTCATGCAACAGCTGTTAGTAGGAGGAAAATTCAGGCCCCAGCAACAACGACTGAACATTTAATTTCATTGGTAAGCCATCACTAAGATATTTCCAAGGTTATTGATTCCAAATAAATGCCATTGAGTCCATTTTTACGTTCGCCTTCTCAAATTCCAGTGAGGTTCTGGCGCTCTCCTGACCTCCCCTTCACCCTCTTCCTGTTTTTAATTCCTCCTGTATTGTATAAACAAGTCCTCTTACATTCACTCTCCTTGTGAAGATGCCTTCCTGGCCAAAGAGTTCTTGAAATCCTGGCACTCTCCAACCCCATGATTAATAGGATAAAAGTCCTGCTGGAGCCCTTGACATGTTATTGAGTCCTGAAAAGAACCCTTGAAGGACAAAAGAGGGATACCCTGGAGATAAACAAGAAGGAGCTGAGCCAAGTGTCCTACTCATTAATATGAAAATATATGCAGCAAGGTGGTCCGGCATCTAATCAAATGATCTATTGCATTGGGGGAACATGTGGAGTAAATGAGATTCTCATCATGTCCTGTTCTTGTCTTCAAGTCACTAACACAAGGACGTGGTCCGGACCAAATCCATATCAATGCGAAAGGACATCAAAATGAAATGTCTTGCACAGGAGGGACATCTAGCCCTTTCTTGGTTTCTGAAGAGTAAGTTGTTCCACTGCTGACATCTAGTGGCTGCTTCCGGTCTTGCAGTGAACATGAAACTGCTCCTGAATGGATATCATTTGCTGCCCATTCAGTTTAATTGATTCAACTTTTTTTTTTAAATAGTGTTAATCTCATAGCCTATATTAAGGCAGAACTTTCACCAGATATGTGTGCATTGGGTGTCCTCTCTGGTGCACCCTCGTTTAAATTGGCTCAAACACATAATATTTATGATACAATTTTCGTTTTTCTTAAAAAAATATGGTACAAAGCGAAGTCAAGAAATCATTCTGACTATACATGCGTAAAAATATTTAATGTAGCATAACTGTAAGGTGCGGAAACATATTTAAAACACACAAGAATATGGAGAAGTTGTAAGACATACAAGTCCTGAGCTCTGTTCTTTCAACCAATCAACGGGCTGCAGTGTTTCTAGCTCCACCCTTTGCACTCTAAAGAAGGGTTGCAAAAAAAAGCAGGGCGGTACGGATCGGTTATTTTGACACCATTCTCAACTTTTGACTGTAGAAAAGCCAAAAAATTCAAACAGAACCGGACGGCTTGGTGGAACCGGGGATAAAGCGACACACTCACTCACGAAATGAACACCAAAGCGAACTACGCCCCCCCTGTTTTAGCCAAGTGGTGGTTGCGCCCAACCAGGAAGTTCCTATTTGATCCAGGGCTGTCGCACCAATAAATAAATAAATACGAAGCTATGCGTCTTGTTTAACAGGTATGCGTTACTGTCACATTTCATCTAAGTGGAATTCATATTTATTTATTTGTGTTCACGTCATGACCTCAATTAGTTTGCAGGCAGTCGTAATTTGATCGGAGCAGATGAGTTAAACAATGCACGAACAAGCTGCAACCTGCAAACTTTTCTTTCTTGCAAGCAAGCTCGTTTGATAACCTTTCCGAAAAATGAAGTCGTCAATCAGCATTTTAGAGTTATCTTTCAAGTAAGTGGTTGCTATGCTGATGTTGTTCGTTGGTCTTTTTTCATTTAGAGACCGGCAAAGCCGACACCTTTCACCCAGTTAGACATTGCTGTGACCCTGAATGTCCTCTCCTTCTCATCTGTTCAGAACCTCTTCAGCATTTCTCTCACGCCCAAGGCAGACCGATATATCCATATTATATGTTTGCACATGAAATGACCCAGGGAAGTTTGATTAATTTCAGCATTTTCATGAATACTTATTGAGCCACATGTAGATTTAATAGGGGTTTACTTTGCATAGAGTGCCTGAGAAAATCTATATGAGTCCCAAGAGAAAGAAAACATCCATTGAAGTTAATGCATCAATTAGGTAGTGCTGGGGAATTAATTGAATTTCAATAACAATTTGATCTTCCCACGGTCATGAAAACTAGATAATCGAGATTAAACTATTATTGTGCCGTGTTGTGATGGTTTGATCCATCGGTTTTGTCATGTGTTGGGAACGTTTGTTTTCATATTTTGGCCCCAAGAGTACATCACCACTACCTCAGAAACATTTCTTTCTTTTTTATATCTATTACATATTATTATTCTATCATTAGTTATTGCTTGTTTTTTTTCATTGTTCATACTGTTAGGAATGATAAATGCATGTGATCTAGATTCTAGATGTTGTAAAATCAATGTGTGGTTGTGTTTATTAATCGGGATCTTAGTGTCAATCAAAATAAACGTGATAATGATTTTTGCCAAAATCGTGCTGCTAAAAATTAGTTATTTAGATACCTAGAATCGTGCAACTTTAAAGCTTTGTTCAATATTTAACTTAGAGGGAAAGCTGTTTTAAAAGTTCAAAGTTCTTCTGGTATCATGATTGGATATCATGAATTGATGCATCGCGGTGTATTGCATCCTCAATTTTCGATATTACTGCTCCCTGATAGTTTTAGAAAAGCAGACAGATAAATATGAATTCTTATTATTATTTAGAAATTACTTCAGAAATCAATGTAGCGACATCACTATGCACTTATCGATGATGTTCTGTCACTGTGTCGATGAAGAATTGTCCACATCTGCGTCACCTTGCATTGTAGAAACTAACAATTTCACCACTCCCGACTTTTTATGGAAGTTCTGACATTCATTTAATTCATGATTTCCTCAACAGATGCAGCTGTGCTAAACCAAAGGCCTGAGTACAGTGGATCAGTGTTCTCATCCTGAAGAGCTGAAATGGCGTACTCACAGATCCGTGTGAGAATTCTCCCCAGCATCCGCTGTTTCTTTGATAAACTGGTGCACGTGAAAGTGGAGGGCCTCGCTCCTCACAAACCGGTGGAATTGAGATCCAAACTGGTCGACGACAGAGGCGTGATATTCAAGGCTTCGGCCCTCTACAAAGCAGATGAAAGTGGACAGGTGGATGTCTCTCGTGCTCCCTCTCTGGGAGGAAGTTACACCGGAGTGGAGCCCATGGGTTTGTTCTGGTCCCTGGCACCAGAGACGCCGCACAGTAAAATCCTGAAGAAGAACGTGCTCAGCCCAACACAGGTAACGATTGAAGCACTCAGCGGAGAGACTGGTGAGCTGTTAGCATCTGAAACCAACGAGAGAGAATACATGGCAGAAGGGATGAAAAGGATTCCTGTGCAAGAGGGAAGAATACGAGGAGTCCTCTTCATACCGCCTGGTAAGCGGCCACTTATGAGTCAGCGTTTTGGAGTCGATAAAAATGCATGGAGCGATGTATTCTTCTTAACTTCCGCTCCCTCTTTTTGTCTCCCAGGAAAAGGTCCGTTTCCTGGAATAGTGGATCTGTACACATTCGGTGGAGGTCTCACTGAGCCCAGAGCGAGCCTCCTGGCAAATAAAGGCTTTGTTGTGCTCGCACTGGCCTATTTAGGCTACGAGGATCTACCAAGGAAAGCTGAGAAGTTGAATCTGGAGTACTTTGAAGAGGCTGTAACATATCTAAGAAGACAACCAGAGGTAAGCATTGAATATCAAAACAGGGAAGCGAACAGCGTTTGCATTACTCCCCCCCCCCCCCCCCCCCACACACTCAACCTGACTTTAACCTGACAGTAAAAATATGTGATAACTATCCTAAAGTGAGAATCGATTAGAGCTAAAAGCTCCTATTTGTATTTAATTTTGTGTCATTGGTGCCATCTATTGCCGACTTTCTGTTTTTTTCTGAACCTTTTTGCAATGTCTTTAAAACTTTAAAGTCTTTGAGGGTTATCAAAATAATCAAAGTACCATGGCAGCATAATCATAGCTACCTATATCCATGTGACCTGACGGACTCAGTTCCTATCCCAACCTAACAAAACTTAATTAATATAAAGAGTATACAAAATGCATTACTTTCTACATTTATTTTTGGCCCCTATTTACTAATTAACTTTGAGAGTAATCAGTAGATTTATGAAAATAAGTGAGTGCAAACCCAAGTTTAAGTCTTTTCTCAAACTGCGACATGTCTGTAATGTATTTATAAATAGTCTGTTTCATCACATATCCTAGCAGTACATCTGATAGTGATTATTAACACAGTGCTTTTTTTTTCTTGTAGGTTAAAGGTCCTGGGATCGGCATCATATCCATCTCTCACAGTGGTGGTATTGCTTTGGCGATGTCGTCCCTCCTCTCGGGGATCTCTGCGACCGTCTGCATTAACGCCTGCAACGCGAACACTGTGATTCCTTTGCACTACAAAGAGCTGGTTATGCCTCCTCTTTATCCCGTCTTAGACAATATCAAATTCCTGGACTCTGGCATTCTTGATATACGGGACGCCCTCCCAGACCCGTCTTTGGAGGAGAACAGAGAGTCTTTGTTTATGGTGGAACGTGCCAGCTGCCAGTTCCTGTTCGCAGTTTCTGAAGACGACCACAACTGGAACAGCGGCTTTTTTGCCAAGCAAGCTGTCGAAACGCTCAGGAAACACGGGAAAAAGTCTTACGAGCTGGTGACATACCCGAAAGCGGGTCACTTTTTGGAAGTGCCACACATGCCGTATTGTGGGTCGACGTTTCACGGAGCGGTAGGGACCCCTGTGGTGTTCGGTGGCGAGCCAAAAGCCCACTCGGAGGCTCAGCTGGATCTGTGGGAACGAGTCCAGGAGTTCTTCAAGAGCCACTTAGTCAACAAGAGCACTTGTTAGCAAGCACTGCTGCGTCAAGTGTATCAAGCATCTTAGAAAATGCCTTCTTCAGCTCTGCTTGACCCTGCCTTTAGTTTTGAATGAATTCAGTGTAACATTAACGCTTTTATTCAGATAGAAGTTCTTGAGTGGAGAAATCAAAAGCTTAGCTTGTCAATGAGGCTTGTGTTCAGATTCAGTGTAACACTAAGACAAGGCAGAGAGCCAACGTGCATATCAGGAGCTTAGAAGTGACACATTTTACTGTAACGCAGCCATCACTACTGTGATTAAAACAAGACATCTTTCACAGCCTGCCAGAATGAAATATCCCACAGTAACAACTCAGTGTTTTGTTGTAGAAAACGGTCATTAATCAGCTGGAACAACTAAAACCATCTCTAAAAAGAATAGACTCCTTCCCCTTTTTGATTTTTTTGTTCATGCTTGGAAAGAGCCGAGTAAGAATCGACTTCCGTTTTTGACTTTCAGTGATTTTAAATTCAGCTAACCAATCAACTATCAGCATGGACTCTGACAAACATGCTGACGGAAAATAAAAGCAGCTTTCCAGTGAGCGCAGAGCTAAACCTCTACAAGGGTGAACCAAAAGGCTGGAGGCAGAAAGGAGGGCGGCTGAGGTGGTGGAGGTAAAGCTTTGCCAGCAGCAGAAGCAGCAGCAGCAGCAGAGTGTGTGCAGCGTTGGTGTAGCAGAGATCAGTGAGACGGAAGTTGCATTTTAAATGGGCTACCTTGACCTGAGAATGAGCTGTGATTAGTTTGTGTGTGATCAGAAGCAATGATTCAATCAGCTGATTAGAGAGCTGGGGCGTGTAACTTCTGTGTCCTGCTTGAAGTCACGCACAGCTTCATTTAAAAAAGGTGTTGCTAAGATTTTAACATGAGAGGAGCACTGTTCAAGAGAGTTTGCCAAAGGGGAGCTGGGTGCCTCTATTAGCTTTGAAGCTCCGCCCATGCAAGTAGTAGAAGAGGAGATTTTCTACATTGTCATATTACCATATTGTATAATTTATTTTGAGGTAATAGTAAAAAAAAAAAAAAAAAAGAAGAAATTATAGTGAATTTAAAAGATCAGCAATTATCCTTTAAGAGAGGGCAGTTATTTCTACCCTGTCATGATATCTCTCTTAAGAAAAAAAATACTTACACTGATCTCAACTACATTTCCCAGCTCTGGTAGTATAGAAGGAAAACGCTGTAACTTTTTTTTTCTTTAACAATTATCCAATATCACTGTTGGTTCAGACGATAAAAAAGACACTATGAATGACTTCAGACAGATTTTGGTGCGAGAATGTGGACGTGCAGCAAATTGAGTACAAATGTTTTAATGTAACCTCCACATCAGATTATACGGATAATAGAGGAACATTTGGATACAAGACGAACTAATCCTCTCAGACTGATTTCACACAATCACCAGGCACTTAGCATGAAAGTTAAAGAGGAAGAAAAAGTACCTTTCTTATCTTTATGATACTCTGATATCACTGCTACTCAAGGTTAAGGAATGTATGACGTATCCAGAGTCAGTCATCGACCTGTACTGATACAATAACCTCCTCTTAGAGCAAACTGTCTTTAGATAAAGGCGAACACACAGACATCTCTCCTGTAGGATTAACTCCTCACTGAGATTTGTTTCAAGTGTAAATGTCGGCCTCTAGTGGCAGCTCAGGCTTTCTACGTGCATTGATGTTTCTTGCAGTGAAAAGTGGTGTCACACAAAAACACTGTAATATGAAACAAAAAAGGGAGCGCTGAAATGATGAAATCATGTGAAACAGAAGAATATTGGTCTCACTGTTGCAGTTTAATTCCCCAGTCAAAGTTCAAAACCTTCGCTCGGCTTTTTCGCTTCTTTTAAAGGGAAGTGGAGTTGATTTGATGATGTAAGCTTTTCTCTTTGGGGTTTTTACGACCAAGTCTGTTTCAAAGAAGGGAGTGTGTCCTGAAGTGGGATACAAAGAGGGTGAAATCTCTTCTATCTTTACGAACACATGATGGAGGCAGGACTTCTCGTTTGAGAGTCAAATCCTCGTTGCCTCTCTGGATACCGTCGTTATTGAATAAATATGACTACTTGAGTTGGCAGAACAAGGATTCTAGTGAGCACTAAAGTGAGCATAATTGTCCAACATGAGATCAAACTTTGACTGTCTATTTTCACATAAAGTTGAATAATTCTATAACAGAGTGGTTTATTGAACAGTTTCTGTATTGACATGTTAATAATATTACAAATAAAGCTTCAGAATTATTCACTCTTTTAGCCTCTTTTATGCGTTTATGCTTTGATCTTTGTCTGTTTCTCTACAGGCAACTGCTTGGGGCCCCAGGCCAGTAGGGGGCCCCCAACAGCTGACCATCTTTAAACCACAGCATTGCCTCAAAATGTGCAAATTTGGCAATGGCAGTAGGAAACCTCCCTAAGGGGGCCCCATTTTGATAGCACTGAGCGTAAGCTGAGCGTCACATGCGTTATTGCTGTGAAAATCAAAATTTGTCAATGGAGGTTAAATTAAGAGGGAATTATCTGTCTGTGAGTGAAAAAGAAAAGAGGAAAATAATAATGAACGCTGGTCGGAGGGGCCCACAATGAATTTTGCCTGGGGCCCCAACAGACCCTAGAATCTGGCTTACAGAAACTGTACCATTATGGGTTTATTAGATATAACTGTGGCTTCAACTAAAAGTCATTTATAATACATTAATCTGACATTTTTTCTTCATGATTATTTCGCTCAGTCAAAAACATTTCAAAGAATTGCCAAACATGCTTAAATTTAAAATTGCTAAAAAAAAGTGTTCAAAGTTGAGGCAAATAGCTTTTTTCGTTCACTCAATGGTGCAAAACTACAGAAGCCCTAAGCGAAAACATGCATCCCTACATTTAATTTACTCCATTTTCCTGTGGTAATGATTACATTTAAGTCATTTTCTTGAGATCTTTTTACATTTTTTAATTTACTTTAATACTCCCTGATCCAGGTTTACACTATGTTATTGAGAGACACACATGCACAAACAGGACCTGTGGACATTCATTAGTGGAAAGATGTCAGAGTGAGATACACAGCCAGAGCTTTTGGGGCGAGCCCTGGCACCTCTCTACCAGACCAACTTCCATATTTTGGTCCGCACCGGGACTTGAGCTGGTGACCCTCCGTTTCCCATCCCAAGTCCCTACAGAGTGAGCTACTGCCAACTCCTTGTACCTCCAGAGTTACAAAATCACAAAACAAACAGAAATAGATTTCATTTACCTCATTAGTGTGGGCAATCATGGTAGCATGGCATGTTGTGGTCTGTATCACAGAGACCAGCTTGTTGTTTTGATCCTCCGATTGGCAGAAAATGACCCAGCTAACATGAGGAAATAAGCCGTGTTATCTCCAGATAACTAGATAAATAAGTTCCTGAGAAAACAACAGGTAATTTCCTCATTATCACGGGATGCATGGACACATTTCTGCCCGGGGATTCAGCACCAAACTAAAGGACTCTTCCTTTACAATTAAAGATGACAAAAGAAGCAGCAAATACTTCAAAAAGCTTGTAACTTTATTCTATAACTTTAATCTTTATTTTTCTCTCTCTCAGAAATGAACAAAAATGATCAATCCATCGACGTGACTTAGTTTTTCAGCTGTAAATCAAGTGATTGTTAAACATTGTTTTGGTGTACTGAGGTATGTCTTCTCCTATTTTGGTATTTTCTGCAAACCAAAGAGGAATGTCACGAGCTGCTGTGAGAGAACAGAGTGAACAGACAACAGAAAGGCTGTCTTTAAGGCTAAACTCCATGGACAGTCATGTCAGCCTAACGTCCTGTTTGGGCTTTATTGTACTCTTTAACATGTGCTATGATCCGTCATGTGCAAATTAACTTTTCTTCATTATCATGGAGTTTTATCGGTGCAGGGGTCATGACCTGGAGATAGAGCTGGGCATCGAGTTTTTAAGATATATTGATATATTTTCAAACAAGATATAGGGTAAGACAATATCCTTTAAATTGATGTTTATGTTGCACTAAAATAACATTATACACATTTTGAATCACCTCGCTCCGCCTCTCTCCCTCTCTGAGCAAAAACTCCAACACCCTGTGAATTACAACATACACAGCTGTTAGGAAAGCAACATTTTGACTTATTTAACTTGATTTCAGGCACTTGATTTTTTTTTAATGTGTTTTATTTCACAAACAGGTAGATCATTTTTTTTGTCATTTTTCATGTACATGTTGACATTGTGCTGGATGTTAATGAAAGTGCCTGTTTGACTTTATTCTTTGTTCTTTGCAGAAAAAGAAAAAATAGATAATATTGTGTATTGCCATTCAGCCAACAAATATCAAGATAGGATTTTTTGTCCATATCCCCCAGCCCTATCTGGAGCTCTCATGAACAGAGCCATGGGGTTGTGTCCGAACTGTCAATAACTCTAACTTATTAAAATTGTATTTATTATTTTTTAGCGATGGTTTCTTTGAATTCCACCCTTATCCACCTGGATTAATAAAGTCCTATCCTCTTATCTCATCACCAACCATTTAACCACATAACACCGACTGATAGTTTGCCTCTGAATGAAATATATTAGACCCATTTAAAGCTCCTGTGGTTATGCCTTTTGGTTTGTGTTGTCTTTGGCGCCCCCTGTGGACTGATTTTGTCCTGTACAAGTAGCATTTTAAACAAAAATCTTTATTCTGCTTTCTTTTCACAAACCTTATCACTCCTCCTGAATCTATGACATGGAGAATATTGTAAAAAAAAAAAAAAAAAAAAAAAAAAGGGTGTGCAGGCAGAGTTCAGCAAAAGCACTTCCTCTGACACTTACCCTGCTGCTACAGTTTCAGACATTAAAAGAAACCATAAAGAAAAAAGATCAATTTTGTTTCCCTTTTGAAGCTCATAACATTACATCAGCATTCATTTCAGTCCATTTTATATCCAGCTATAAAAAAAATCCTGACAGGAGCTTTAAAATTGTGGATTAGAAAAGGGTTCCAACAGTGATCAGACTGTGATTTGGTCTCCCTCCTCTTCCTCCCCTTTTTCTTGCCATTCATAAGATTCTCGACTCTGTAGGAAGAGGTGGGGCTTTCCTCTCCTGTCTCCTCTCTCCTCTCCTCTCCTCTCCAGTCTTGCACCTCACGCTGCGAGATATCGCTTGGGCAGGCTCCCTCACCACTTCAGTCTACCAGTAAACAGCCTGTGACAGAGCGACTGGAAGCGGCAGCGCGGGTGACTGCCTGACAGACGGAGGGGGTGGGGGGGGAAAGGCTTATCGTGCTGCTTTTCCCGCAGGAGCTGCACGTTATTTTATTGTTGTCGGAATGGACGCTACGCAGACCGGTGATCGTTTCAGGTGCTCTCGCTGTCAGAGAGCAGCATCCACTGCGCACGGACTCCAGATGCTTTGACCGTTTTTCTTCCATCCATCTGCATTGGGGGATGATGGAGCATGCAGCACAGGACCCGTCTGCTTTGATTGCATGATTAGGCTTTTAGGACACACCATGTTTTTTCTTCATTTTGCAGACAATATTCCTGTCAGAAGATCTTCTCGTTGCAGGCAGCTGCACGCCTTACCTCTCCTACCTGTGCATCCTCGTTGACATAATTCGTGTTTTTGCAGATTTGTCTCCTTTTTTTTTTTTTTTTTTTGCATCATGCCTCTTGAACGCTGGCTCCTGACAACCCGCCAGCCCTCTTAAAGAGAGAATCCGTCCATAAAACCGACATGGGTACCAGGAGCCGGACTGTAGAGGTTGGAGACGCCGCGGCCAATTTCACAGCAGCCCACCTCAGGCTCGAGCTCCTGAACGCCTCGAGCGCTCCGATCCGGTGGGACAGCAGCACGAGCCCGCCAGCTGAGGGGACCGGGCTGCACGAGCAGGAGAGGCTCATCCGAGAGCAAGCGTACCGGGACTTCACCACCACAATCCAGGTCCTCATCCTCATTAGTTCGCTACTGGGTAAGTAGAGTTGTACTAACTATCACGGTGTGCATACAAGACAAAAAGGGCCTGAAATAAAAGAGCAGACATGTTTCACTCTGATTCCTTGATAATAATAAAAAAAAACTACTTTCCTTACTTCACTGAGACTCAACAGTTTGATATCTGAATGTGGGTCAAGGGAACCCCCCCATGGGGAAACCCTTTATGACTGAATAATACAACCTTCCACAAGAAGCCTGCAATACTTTATGCCATATCTACGCCATGTTGGTGTCTGTACATATAGGTAAATATTACACTAGATGGGGTTGTATGAATTGAAGTCCATTTGAAGGACCATTTACATCTCTATAACTTTGCTGGACTCTGTTGGGGCCCTATATCAAAAATTCATAGGGGCCCCCTTCAAGTGATCACCATTATGTCTGCCCGTGTCCCAACGCTTACTCCTCTTTCCTGTCTTTTTTCACTCCCATACAGATGAATCCTCTTCATCTTCCTTCAGTGGCTTTCATTGACAAACTTAGGTTTTTAAAGCAAATAATGCATGCAACACTCTACATGGCGAGGAGAGTAAGTGCTGTCAGATGGAGCCCCCTTTAGGGAGGTTTCCTACTGAATGGAGGCTCCTCTATACCGGCCTGGCGCTGCAAGCAGTTGCCTGTCTTGCCTATCGACAGGCAGTGCCTCTGAATCTACTTCAAATGTGTGAAATTATAGCCAGTAATATAAAACGACAAGGCTATTGGCATTACTCCTTTAAACCACTGGTCTGTGCAAAGTGCAAATGAACTCTTTAGACATATCCTTCATACAGAAAATGTTACACTTCCACTAGTAAAATGTTACACAGCTCAGTAGCCAAGATGTCAAAAATGTCTATTCTTTCTACATATTTAATACCATGTGTGTTTAAACAATGCACTCTCCATGTTTAATGAAGCCCACCCTATTGTATCAAAAGCAAGCATGAGGTGAAGAGAGAGCAAGAGCACTGTCTCTATTGCACAAATACGTTTAATGAATTTGTGAAACACAGACAGTGTGCAGGACTTGGCCGCATTCTTTTGGTAAAAAAAACAAACAAGAAATTGTTTCTTTTTGTTTCTGTTCTGTTGAAACAGATATCAATATTGTTAGATTCTCACAAAAATCATATCAACGTTTAAAAATCTGGTATCCTGACAAGACAGACACTTAAACTTGAAGAAACCATAAAAACACTTGACCCAAACTCCTTGTCATCCCCAAACAAATTCAGACTTTACTGCAGTTGGTAGTTTAGGGGGTGCAAGTGTGTTTTCAAAGAATTTTGCAAGGCAGAACAATTATTTCCTGGCACTCCATTATTTTGAAGTTGTAGGGAACTCAATAAAAAACACAGAGAATTGTTAATTATAAAACTTTTGTCAGCAACCTTGTTCTTACATATAACAGACATCAAATAATCCCAGGACATGTCATGTTGGTGCCTGTGTCGAATACCTTTTCTGACTGTGTTTGTTCTGCTCCTGTGAGTAGATATTGGATGTTAAACATCATCAAAACGTCAATTAATAACTAAAAAAGTAAGCATAGACGTTTCAATGAGAATAATGCTCCATTTTTGTATTTGCTTCATATTTTCATCATAATGAATTTAAGGTTGAGGATCCAGAGAGAAAATTGATACTTTGATGAGGCTGTTGTGGTAACCACAGCGAGGTGTAGGTGTTGTAGTTTATTCTGAAATTGGCAGACACCACTGGCATTAAAAAAAACATTTTAAGCTCCTTTCAGGCTGAATCTGTTCTGGCTCTGGGACAGATATTCCCACTTATGTCAGTAAGAGCTCAGGCCGTTGATGGATGTGATGAAGGAGCTGTGTGAATTGTTGTACCACCACATCAGTCTCCCACACACCTGGATGAAGAACAGCCAGAAACATAATCTTGCTGCCTAAAATCCTCGCAGTACGAAAAAACACTCTCAGCCGTGATTGCTTTGTGCTGTTTGTGAAAGTATAGACTCAATGACAGGCTGGACTTGGAGCAGCTCACACAAACACTTCACTGTGATGAAACAGGGCGAAACGCACCAACTGAGTATTTGTCTGACTCATAGCACCTCCTGCTGTGCACTGCCATGTGGCGAGGTCAGAGTATGAGGACATGAATAAGTGCGAATGAAATGGCTTTTGGC
The DNA here is from genome assembly GCF_963584025.1 of Labrus mixtus. Classification (NCBI taxonomy): domain Eukaryota; kingdom Metazoa; phylum Chordata; class Actinopteri; order Labriformes; family Labridae; genus Labrus; species Labrus mixtus. Next base: position 7,545,877 of record NC_083623.1, on the reverse strand, counting down.
AGCGCGGCTCAAACTCTCTACTTTTCTCCATGTCATCCATATGACTTAAGGTTTGAATGTGTCTTTCTGTGACCTCTTTAATAAACAGCATAGGTCTTTATTGAAGCGGGATTTAAACATTTAAGGACCGGAGTGAACGAATAAAATCAAATACAAAAATATAAAAGAGAAACGCCATGATGGAATAATCGGGTAGTTTCAGTCATTAAAGAAGCAGGATAAGATGTAGCCGAAGTGGCAAACGAAGCACTATAGAGTCTGCTATACGACAGTTTATTTTTGCCTGTTGATCAATGCTACCTGCAGTTCGACTCATTCAAAATATCAAACACAAGGAAAAAGTCCATATAAGGTTGGAGTGAAAAACATTTGTCTGTTTGCGGTCACGCATTGCAGCTCAGCCAGAAAACTTCAGGAAGTTTTCAGGAGTTTTGTACAAGAAACACTACAGTGCTTTTTTAAATTCTGAGAATGATTTACTTATCTCTGTAAACAGATATCTGCATAAAAGTGTGACTAACAATCAAATAAAGATCAAACATTTCAACTTGAGTGACAAATCTACTTCGTGCTATGTCAAGAAAGCCAGTCAGTGTTCAGATTCCCCTAATACCTCAAACGCAAACATACATTTTTGAAGTCGTTTTCGTCTTCTTCTCTTACAAATCTTGACTTTTTACTTTTTTACAAATCTTCATCATGATGTTGTTATTTCCGCAGACTTAAAACGCATTCATTTGCAGGGCGCTGGTGGCGCAGTGGTTAGTGCGCGCGTCCCCATGTACGGAGGCTATAGTCTTCCAAGCGGGCAGCCCAGGTTTGAATCCAACCTGTGGCTCCTTTCCTGCATATCATTCCCCTCTCTCCCTGATTTCCAACTCTAGCCACTGTCCTATCTCTCCATTAAAGGCACAAAAAGGCCAAAAATAAATCTAAAAACCTGTTAATTGCGAGCAAAATACAAGAAAATCTGTTTCTTCTTCGGGCTCCTACTGCTGAAGTGAGCGCGACTGAGGTGCAAGATGATGAACGTGCCAAGTAATGACAGAGTTTACATTGTAGACGCAAACACCTCGGGGGAAAAGTAAGACTTGGCTGGAAGCTAACCCTAACCGCTGGTTTCATTGGAATTACTGGAAAAAAATGCGTACATACCGTCAGTCAAATGATCACCAAGATTGGCGCAATGGTGATCTGGATTACGTACGTCTATCTGAATACGGCTGGTCCTTTTTTTCATAAACAGGGACTAAGATAAATTGGATTATCTGTTTCTGTTTACTGAAAAAGTCTATTTATATTCCGAACCATTCTTATCCTTGAACAGCTGACCTAGTGGAGTTAATGTAAACAAAGATGACCCAACCACACGGACTATTGGATCATTGATTATTGAAAGCAGTAGTGTTGTCACTGAAGACACCTAAGACACGAGGCATCAAACGCCTGAATCAATGAGACTCAGTTCGTGACTGAGTGGAGACTGCAGTCGTTTCATTTCACCTCAACAACAAAAAGAGAGTCAAAGCAATTTCCCCAGCTTGCAAACTCTTGACCTGACCAGGAATACATAAAACACGGAGAGAATAAAACAAGGAATAATAAATCTGATGAGACTCCACAGGGCTGCCTTTGAGGTTTAGATTTTCATAAAATGTGTGATCATGATTCTGGAGACACTTTATGAAAGATCAAAAAGGTTTTTGGAAGAAAAGGATTCATCTTTTTTTCAACCTTTATAAAGTATATTTGAGTAATCATTGAGGGCAAGTTGTCGCTTACAATGACGCAGATGGTACAAAGAGAACAACAAAGAGAAAATACATAATTATATGTAACAGGGAAATGAGCAAGCAGAGATGGCTGAACTCCATGAGAGATTGCTCGCCGTCTCCAAGCACAACAACGACGACAACAATGGAGGACTACGGCGTCTTTAACGGAGGTTTTACTTGCAAAACTTGAGCCTCTGCTGTGGTCTAAACTTTGCCAGCTCTAGGGGGCCCCCTCCTGGCCTGGGGCCCCAAAGCAGTTTCCTGCCCTGCCTGTTGACAAGCAGCGCCTCTGTACACAGGAGTATGACATCTGTATGATACATTAATGTTAATCATAACAGTAGATCTTATTAGAGAAGTAAGGAAGGTTAAATAAAAGCTTATTTTTGTGCGCACACATACGTCATGCCCCCACTGCATAAACCAGTGCTTATGTTTTTCCAACCCTGGTCAAAATGTCTGGCATGGAGTAGGGATCTATATTAAATTATATATATAATAGGAGTAGGGTTATATTATATTATTATATTTTATCTTTTTTTTTATTCAATTGCAATATTTTATCCACCCAACATATTGTGTTTGTGTGAGAATAAATAATAATAATGATATTAAATCACCAGGATGAAACAGCTTGAAGTGAGCTTTCAGGGTGCTGACAAGGTTTTTTTTTAAGAATTTGAGCGTCTGGCTCTCTGTTTCCCTTTGCCCCCTTTGTTTATGCTAAGCTAGGCTAACAGTCTCCTCAAATGCACCAACTCTGGCATCGAATCGATCTTTTCATCTTACTCTCTGAAAGACTGCAAATTGGTGCAATTCCCAGGAGGAGCTAACATTTCCAAACCCATGTATTTATCTGTTCATTATACCACTGTATCATTATTTCTCCAGACAAAGCGCATGATCAGAGTTTGAATGTAAATCTGATTAAAGCGCCCCAGTGTCCATGCAGCAGTTATTATTACTGACTGTAATGAGGAATCTTAGCATGTGGTCTATTAGTATAACGAGCTCCCTATATTCTTCTAATGTTCTCCATTCATTAAAAATGTGTTTCATTCAAACTAAAGTAACTATAACAACACAGGAGAGCACTCAAAGAAGGTGTTGAGGGTGCTAATTATGTTTCACACTTTGACTTTTAGACTTTTAGTTAGTGCTGCTACGTTTAAACACCGTTGAAAGTCTGAACTGAATCATGTTTAAATGTTTGCCCTTTCTCTCCACTGGATGCTGCGAGGACGGTTGCTAAGGTGTTCTTCGAGTGCTGGTTGAGTATTTTTGAGGCACAAAGGGACAAACGCATTTTACAACCAAAACAAGACCCATTGTAGAGGTCCAAATGTTGTCGGCAGGAACTGTAGGCATTAACAAGGACTTCAGTTATTTGATCAATTAGTGACAGCTAGGCCTGTGTGAAGCACTTCTTTTTACATGGCTTTAAACTATGACACAAATGAATCTTTTACTGTGTTATTTATGTAGAAATCATGAAGGCTGTTTTTGTAGATTTTGCACAAGGCACAAATAAAGGCATAGGAATAGATATCATTATGCATATAAATGTCTAATAGAAAAAGTTGAAATTACAACATCCCCGTCTTTAGTCCGGTTTGTGTGTTTGAGGTGGAAAATGCTTTACAGGTGTGTAACAGAAGATGTATTTTAATATTAAACGCTGATAACGAGCTGTGATCCCACATCCCACGTCACCTGTATCGGAAAACACTATGAGGGTGTGACATCACACCACTGCAGCTGTACGAGAGAGGAACTCTCACACAGCTCCCGTCGAGAACCCTCTTTGTGCTAAAATTATACCTTCAGGGATTTTTATACGCTGGAAAAAAAAAAGGACCTGAAAAAGGGAAACATACGCATGGTTAGGATTGTTAGAGCAGGCGGAAAGGTAGAGCCATAGTGTAGAAGCTTACTGGTAGACTAACTCTAACCATGCCATCATTGAAATAAGCAGAAAGACTGCTTGAACACAGGTCGATCTAAGAAGAGGTCTAACAAGGTTGTACTATTGATGTTCTTTTCTGATATAATGGTGGACTGAAAATCGGTGGAAGGAGCTTATGATGGAGCAGCTGTGAGACGGCTGTTGTCCCATTTTTTTAACAACATGACCATCTTGTTACCATGACCATATCTTGGATGTGCGTGTTTGAGCAACTAATTATTCATTCATCCCACCTCTTCACCTGTGCCTCGATTAGTCGGAATTTTGTTAGAAACAGCATTTCCAATATGGCAACCGCCATTGTTGAGCTTAAAACAACATCCTTTGGTTTCTTCAGGGACCAATGGGTGATGTCGCAGAGACTCCATCATGGTTTGAAAGGGCACTGACACACAATGTAATGATAACAAGATGTTTTTGTAGATGACAAATGATGGCTTGTTTTTGTAGGGCAACAACAAAGGAGCTATTTTTCAATCATTTTGGAGGTTTGTGTCCCTTTTTCCTCTCCTCTCCTCTCCTGTCTTCTCTCCTCTCCTCTCCTCTCCTCGTCTCCTCTCCTCTCCCCTCCTCTCCTCGTCTCGTCTCCTCTCCTCTCCTCTCCTGTCTTCTCTCCTCTCCTCTCCTCTTCTCTCCTCTCCTCTCCTCTCCTCTTCTCTCCTCTCTTCTCCTCTCCTCTCCTCTTCTCTTCTCTCCTCTCCTCTCCTCTCCTCTTCTCTCCTCTCTTCTCCTGTCTTCTCTCCTCGTCTCTCTCCTCTCCTCTCCTCTCCTCTCCTGTCTTCTCTCCTCTCCCCTCCTCTCCTGTCTTCTCTCCTCTCCTCTCCCCTCCTCTCCACTCCTCTCCTCTCCTGTCTTCTCTCCTCTCCTCGTCTCCTCTCGTCTCGTCTCGTCTCTTCTCTTCTCTTCTCCCCCCCTCCTCTCCTCTCCTCTCCTCCTGCTAATCTTTACCTTCATCACCATAAATTGAATTTTTTGATGGTAAGCCTAACTCTAACACTGAAAAGTAAGAATCTAAATGCTTCTTAGTTGTGGACATTGTGTGTTGTGTACGTCGTTGAGTTTTAAACAATGACTATTTGTGCTAATTTCATTAATCCATCTGAGTCTAATTCACAGGAAGCTGAGGCAGAGCATTAATTAGTGCTATATTAGGGTTTCCCTGAAATGCTCCCCCCGTGTGTTTCTGTGTGTGTGTTACTAAAATCCTGCAGTTAGAAGCAGTAAACAACAACATGTTGTCAAAACAGCTTCTTTCAGCTCTTTCTGAAAAACCTCCCAGGACAAATAAAAAGAAGCTCATGCTCAATTATTATTTTATTCTTATGTAACCTTCCTCTTACTTTGAGAGTGCAGACCCAGACGGAGCATTCCTTCTACATTCCTGTCTCTTGCACGCCAGCTGTTGATGGCTGACTGTGACCTGTTTTGGAACATTTGCAGATATCAGATACAAATAACCACATAAAAAAAATAAATCACTTTTCCTTGGCAGAGAACATCTTGCTCTTCTTTGTGACAAAGAGAGCACAGCTAACACTCTGTGAGTAATTACATCTTGAGAGGCTGTTATCACATGTCTCCCTGTGTGACCTGACGGCAGTCTGCGCGCAGCAGGGAGTCCAAAAGTTCACCTTTTTAAATCTAATTAACAGTCGACGCCGTCTCCAAATTACGGAAGGATGTTAACATTAAAAATGCCACAGTGTGTCCCCACTTGCACCTGGAGTGCTTTCCAACTCTGATTAGGTTTGTGTCATTTCTTCATCCTGCAAAGAAGGACTTTTTTCTCGCAAGGATACAAATACGTTTGTTTAAATATTTGTGCAAGTGATCAGAAATGATTCTTCCAAATAGCATCTGTGATCCAGCATATTTAAGTTGACTGAAACACTATCCCTGTTAACGTCTGTCCATGCAACACCTTAATACATTCAATCACTGTCTCTGTGCTGGAAGGAAGTTTAGTTCAGTTCAGTGTATTAGCTGAAAGGAGGTCAGGGGAGAACACATGGAGGATAAATTATTCATAACATGTGACACCCCACACATACAAGCAGTCACCCATCTTTCATAATAATGTGCAATTTAGAGTCTCAAGACGACTACTAAACGTTTCATTTGGGGCTGTGTGGGGAACCTGAAGCTTAAAGAAAGTACTAAAAGAGGTAATTAAAGTTACTACAACCAATGTTTGGAGCTCTTATTCTCCAACTTCAATTGTTTGCACTAGAATCGGACGAATATGGGATTCATAACCACCACCTTACTGATTTTTATGAAGGTGATTTAATAATTATTAACATTCCAACTAACATATTTGGCCTAATTCCTTAAACTATAATAAAAATGGAATCTTCTTATGTGGATTTTGCACAGATTTTTCACACGCATGGCTTTACTCACATGGCTGCATTCTTGGAAATAACTCCATCGGTGAAAATCCAACAGCATAGTGCATTCAAACGTTCTGTCTGCTGTGATGCTCTGCAAAATGTGCTGCCCACAGTGCTGAGTGTGTTGTACAATAAGGAGTCAGAGGGTGCTCTCTAAAGGACATATGATATACAATGTGAAATAAGATCAATCATTGTTTTCTGCAATCCTTTTTCACTGAGAGAGGTTTTCATTTTGACAGTTAGCGGAAATTGAAAATTGCTGATATATCCACATGCCAGTATCGAGTGATCACACCAGCACATATATCACCATTCTGTATCTCAGCAGGCCTCTAGTTTCATACTTTAGTTTCCCCAATGAAAGTACTATTCAGTAGGCAAAAAAAAAGCCATTCATATCAGAAAATTTCCATTTTTATCATGCAGTTGTTGACAAGGGCGAAAATGAGTGTTTATTGCTAAACATTAAATCTTGATGAAACATCATAAAAACCTAGCCAGAATTCCCTCGCCCCCCGGAAAGTCTCAGAATAATCCAAGAGAAAATAGCAGTCGGGACTGCTCTGCTAAGAAACTCTACTTGGCAATGCACCATCCTATACCAAGTAAACGTGAGAAAAAAACAAGACAAAAACCAAGAAAAATGGAAAGTTTGGGAAATCCCAAAAAACAAACCGTGTCTTCCTTCCTCCCCACAGGAAACGCCACGGTGTTGTGGTGCACCTGCTGCACAAACGTCTTTAAGTCCGTCACCAACCGATTCATCAAGAACCTGGCGTGCTCGGGTATTTGCGCTGGCCTGGTGTGTGTCCCCTTTGACGTTGCACTGGGAGCCAGCCCCCGCTGCTGCTGGTGGCTTCACACTCTGATGTTCTGCAAGACCATCAAGTTCCTCCACAAACTCTTCTGCTCCGTCACTGTGCTCAGCTTCAGCGCCATCGCACTCGACAGGTCAGGAAACATTGATTACAAATTTTGATGCTGTCTGTGTCTGTGTTTTTTTATGTCTCTTACTCTATCCAACTTTAATGAACCAGCCAGATGCTGCAGAAGGATTTAGTCTAGTTCTGCCACTGTTGTCAAATGCGTGCTCATTGGGGGATTCATTTGGGTTTCTGTAAATAACATTCAAGACGTGAGATTTGGTGTATCTGTCATTTTGTGTGTCTGCATACACAATAAGCACAATATGTTGTTCTCCGAGCCCACAGCAGCATAACAGAAAAGATCGGACAGAAAAAATCTGAAAATGACAACCCTACTTAAAAGATTTTTAACACCTAAAAACAGTAGTACAATGATTTTTACATTTTATTCTTAACTATTTTTGTATATCATTCAAGGTCCTTGACAGAAGGAGGTCTGCTTTTTTCTGTCTTTCTTTTTTAATTCTACTTCTGTCTTCGTTTTCCAATCACATCACCAGGACAACATTTCTTGTGTGTGTAAACCGGATTTATAAGAAACCAAATCCTGAGTCTTGAGAAAACTTTGGTTGGGATTTGGTGCCATATGAATTGATTGACTGATATAGTAGTCACCAATTTAAACAAAAAGCAGACGATAAAAATGTTTTTGTTGTAGATAAATGTTCTGCTTGCAAATGAATTTACTGACTATGAATCCACCTTTTATCCACCTCTTATAAAACCAAAAGAGCACTCGTTCCCTCAAAAGGATGAGAGTGGGGTTTTTGTTTTTTTTGCTCATCTGACTTTGAAATATGAGTATGACGAAGGCTTGTGGCTACCTCCCACTCACCTAACGGGATTTTAAAGTAAATACAACAGAGTGAATGTTTTAAAATAATTCCTGTCCTCTGTTAATAAATACATTGTTTGGTGCACTCCAGAGATAATCTGTTTCTGAATATTGAGACTAGGAAAAGGAGCATCAAAATGGTGCCCAATTGAGAAGATTTTTTTTTTGTAGCAGAAGTGCCGTCTCATGCACACCCTGTGGTGTGGATGAGAGCAGTTGAGGGGGGGGTGATCGATGGAGCATGTGTACTCCAGGCTGAGTGGCCTCCCTGCAGCGCTAAAAGCTAAAACTCAGAGTAGCTTATATGACTACTGTTGCTGCCCACATATGATATACACTGCTTTTTGAAAAAGTAATGCTGCTCCAGCCCTTCATCAAAAAAAAAATATTTATAAAGCACAAATGATACATGAAATGCAACTCCCGAGTGAGTGCTGAAGTTGTTTTGAAGCTAGTTTTCCCTCCACCAAACATCCTATATTTTTTTATGGCTTTCTCTTTCAATTAAAAAAGTTCATAAACTAGACTTTTGCATTTCTACCAAGTTAAATAGTGACGATAGTGCTCTTATCTTTATTGGAGAGCTTTAATGTGTTCCAGGAGTGTGAGTGTTACTGTGTTGTTTGGCTCTGTATGTCAACCCCGTGATTGGCTGGCGACCAGTCCAGGATGTATCCCCTCTCCTGCCCAATGACAGCTGGGATCGACTCCAGCCCCGGGGAACCCAAATAGGTTAAGCTGTAAAGATAATTGATGGATGGTGATAATAAAAAACATTCTGAGCCACCAACCAAACTAGCTGAATGCTAACACCATGAGGAAACAAGTGTTTTTGGTTGGGCCTTTTTGCAGTTCAAATCCAAGAACAGAGGCTGTGGTAGATGGACGTTTTATTAGCATTTTTTATTGATAAAAATGTATTCAGCCATTGTTGAGGTATCAATATCTGTAGAAAACTGTCTTGCCAGTTAATTTTAGGTTGAAGGTTTCAAGAAATATTGCACAAAAGCTGTAGATAGGTGATTTTCATACTAACCCAGGAGCTTGTGAAAAAATGTAAAAACATAAAAGCCTTTGAAAGGTCTCCTTATGTGCCATAATAAGAGGATATTCAGTTGACGAACATATACATGTCCCCATATCTAGGCGCTTACTGCTAACAGGCTAGCAAAATTAAGAAAATAAGAACACTTTAGTTGTAAAATAAAGTTGTCTGAAGTTGCTGTAATTTGCTCTGGAAGTTTGCCTTAATCAATGAAATAGGAAAAGAAAACCTCTCCAGTCTAGCCTGCAAGCTAACAGCCTGTTTTCAAGCTAGCTAGCTAGCTAACTAAAGAGACAAAAAGTCCTCAAAGTTTGTTCGTAAACATCGTTTGTACCATCAACTTCTGTACAGTCACTGTTTCTAAACCTTTTAAACTTCTTTTAGAGCAGACTGTACTCAGACAGAGGGTGTTAAATAAAAGTTTGACACAGTGGGAGTATGTAGCATATGCTAAATATTGATATTCCATTATGAATTCAAGCAACTAGCTCCTGAAGATTATTCTGAGCAATGGACTTGATATCATTCTGTTTTTTAATCCATCAATTTGTTGTGTTTAAAATGTTGCTGTTTCCTTGAAATTGATCAGATAGTGGATATACGTCAGTGTAAAAAATACTGCAAGATGGAGGTTTACAGGCACAGTTTCACAAAGAATAATAACATTGCTGTAGAACCTATATTATCGGAAATATAAAATTCACAAAGGACTTTATTATATCTGCATAAAGTCATTGAGCAGAGAAAAACAAAAGTAAATGTGGGTTTCATCTTTTTATTAAGGGAATTGCAGTCAGATCCTTTTTTTTCCCAGCCATGCTTTCACAGCTACAAAGATGATATTGCCTCCATAGCAACTAAAACAGTCAATGCTATAAAACCGATGAATTATTTATTCTCTAGGAGGCTAATCGAGGCTGTTGATATACAAGCCTGCTGACACTGCAACAGACACATACTCTCATACAGTCGCATGGGCTGATGAAGAGACAATCCAGGGAAACAAGTGAGTCCTCCATGCGATTTGTTTTACTTATTATTAAGAGACAACAAAAGGATGAGAGATGATCTACATACTGTTATCTGTGATATGAGGAGATGTGCGTTTGTAGAAGTGCATTGGAACACCCACTCGGCCTCATAAGGTAGCACACTGAGAAGACAGAAAAGAGAAAATTCTTTCATCCTATTCCAATTAAATAATGAGTTTATATGGGGACTGTTATTCCCACTTTTTATAACCACTTTGAGAATATTCTGTTGCATTCTTTAAAGGGTTTTTGCAGCATTTCAGAAAACAAAAATGTCTTCGAAGGCAGCATCATCAGAGATTTTTATTGATAAAAAAACTCATAATTCATGCTGGTGGTGCAGTGGTAAGTGCGCACGTCTCATGTATGGAGGCTTTAGTCCTCCAAGCGGGCGGCCCAGGTTCGAATCCAACCTGTGGCTCCTTTCCCACATGTCAATCCCCACTCTCTCTCTCCCTGATTTCCATCTCTATCCAGTGTCCTATCTCTCCAATAAAGGCGTTAAAAAAGACAAAAAAATAAATCTTCCAATAAAAAACCCCTCAAACTCGTACGTTTATCTTCCTATGCCTCCTGTTTCAACTGAAAAAAGTCTGAGTTAAACATTTCATCCTCCGTTAAGAAAATCCTCAAACTGGAAGTGACCAATTCCATTCAAAGAAGCCTCTGTATTTGAATAACAGTGTTAAAGTTTGGATGATATAAAGGCATTTCATTCAGTTTACATGGATATCCTTTAGTCCTACATAGATTTGGTTTACATGATACATTTATTAAAACTATAGAGGCACTTTGTGACAAATCCTCCTGCTAGGATTAACGGATATTTATCAAATAGCTTAAGGGGCTCAAGACAGGGCTTTGCATACTTTTCACAATATATCTGGAACCGTTAGTTTAGTGTATTAGAAAAAAACAAGATTTCCAAAAAACAAAAATTTCCATAAAGGGAATATAGAATACAGAATATAAACTTGCCTTCTATGCAGACGACATTTGGATTTATCTAGGGTAAATAGGCTAACACACTTCTTACCATACTCCTACCATACTACGCAAAACCTAAATGATCTACCTCCAGGAGAAATTGAGAGAAGAAACCCTCTGACATGAAACAAATGTCAATTAAATATATTTTATTGTATTTATTTTTTAAATCATCTAACAGGAATTCAGACTGTATTACTTTTTTCTTATAAATGACCTTTTCCCAATTTGACAAGTTGAATTTCTTCACCCTTAATTAAAGGTCAGATGTTGTTTTTTCCCCCCATGTGTAGGTACTACTCTGTGCTGTATCCATTAGAGAGGAAAATCTCAGACGCAAGATCCCGAGATCTCGTCATCTATATCTGGGTCCATGCGGCAGTGGTGAGCCTTCCGGTGTTTGCTGTGACCAATGTGACAGACGTTTACGTCACTTCGTCCTGCTCGGACGACCACGCCCGCTCTCTGGGCCACATGGTGTACGTGCTGATCTACAACGTCACCACGGTGATCCTTCCTCTCGCCTTGGTCTTCCTCTTCATGCTGCTGATCCGCAGAGCGCTCAGTGCCAGTCAGAAGAAGAAGGTGATCATTGCAGCGCTGCGGACTCCTCAGAACAGTATCTCCATCCCGTATGTGTCGCAGAGAGAGGCAGAGCTGCACGCCACTCTTCTGGCTGTAGTGTTAGCGTTCTCTGCCTGCAGCGCCCCCTATGGAGCCTTGGTGGTTTATCGCACCATTTTGGCAGACCCCAAAGAGCTCCCCATTTCTCTGTTTCTCACAGCTCTCTGGCTGCCCAAAGTCTCCCTCCTCACAAACCCACTTTTGTTCCTGACTGTGAACCGCTCAGCGCGTCACAGCTGTCTGGACCTGCTGGCCAGGATTCACAGACGATACAGCCGCCGGAATGTGGTAAGCAGCGGGGGTTTGGCCTCTTTAGGAGCGGAGGGTGTAATTGGGGAGCCGGTGGGACTAGAAACAGCCGGGAGATCAGGGAGCCAGCTCCTGGAGATGTTTAACATCGGCCAGCAACAGATCTTCAGACCCTCTGAAGAGGAGGAAGAAGAAGAAGTAGAGAATAACATCCCTTCTCAAGGACCAGGAGGGTGCTCTGTCCCCAAAGAGGACCAGAAGGCTGGCTCCAGACTGGGCAGCCTCAGAGGTGAGGTGATCACCAAAAAGGACCCCCTGCAGGGGACAGGAGGAGGGCTGGTCATCACGAAGGACTGCCCTCCTTCAGTCACAGCGCCTCGAGGATCTCCAGTCCACACGTGTGCTTACGCCTCATCCTCTCAGGTGGCCCCAGCAACGCCCACAGATGCCGAGGACTCCACACAGTTTGGTTTTGGGCCCTTCGAGCTGCCTCCCCAGTGGTTACCAGAGACGAGGAACAGCAAGAAGAGGCTGCTTCCGCCGCTGGGGAACACACCTGAGGAGCTGATCCAGACTAAACTGCCCAAACCGAGACCGGAACGGAGGATAAGCAGGAACAACAAGGTCAGCATGATCCCCGCTGTGGATCCATAAGCTATTCCTGCTGGTTACTGATCTGCAACACTGGACACAGCCTATTTACAGAGAGGGGGCAGAATATTGATGTGTTGAGCTGCTCAGGAGATCGCGTTTACTTTATTTAAACCTTTTTACCTTTCTTGAAACCTTCTAATTTGCAGTGTTAGAAGTTCAGGTTTTCCAATTAACTGAACAAAATCTGGAATTGTGCAGCTTTCCTATTGGAATCAAATCAATTTAATGTTAAATATTTACAATGATGTAAGCTGTATGTCTGCCCAGTTCAATTTGGACTTTTCCACCTCCATGATTTAGGACTGCATAATTAAGGAGGAAGACAAGTTTGTTAATTCCCCCCATGTGATCGAAGCTGGCATCAGAAATTAAACGAACACACTGTGCAAATCTAATTATCCTGAAAGATGCACTGATTCGTTTCCATAGCAAATAATGAACCTCCTAACAAAACCCTTTTGTATAAAGGTTATGCTGTGATTGCACTCTGTAAATGAACACATCTCAGTGTTGGTCCATTCAGTTTTGCCTGTGTGGGACTGTTTTTGTAACCACGTTTTGTCCTCAAATGTTTGGGATTGGATCGCCCTTTGTTGGCCTTTTTCTCAAGTGTCATTTTTGGAATATTCACATTTCTTCTAATGTGATCAATGTCATCATTTGTACGTTGAATGTAAACTGGATTTTATGTGATAAAAAATGCAGATGTACAGAATGCCAATACATGTTTTATAAATGTGTCCTTTTCAGAGTTTGACTATGTGTTTAGCCTTGTTTTCTGGACAACAAAATTCATCCAAACACTGAAATAAAAGAGCAACATTACCAGTATGTTTTGATGACAACAGCAAAGACAAAGTCATCCAGGCCAGGGATATTTTTAGTTCCTTTTGATCAATGTTAATGATTTTTCTCAGGTTTCCTGAAAATCATTTGCTCGTTCAAATAATTGTAAATTAAAGCAAATAAAAGAAAAAGCATACTCCTGTTTAATAAGAATGTGAAATGGCTTTCAATTTGTAATTCCTGGGACTCTGACTGTCAGTTCTCTAGCTCCTTTGCGATGCATACTTCAAATGTAGCAGCATCATCCTGAGGCTCTGGCTGAGGTAAACAGAGCCGGGCTGCACTTCAAATATTTGTCAAGTCATAACTCCCATAGGGGTTTCCCACAATGCCTTGCCATGTCCACAAAGCCTGAATCTATGCTGCGTCTCGTCCCATGATGTTATCAGGCAGAATTGTGCAGTCATGCCTGAGTGGAAACAACATCCATTTCTACTCACAAGCCTGATAGAGATTGTTGATTTGGTTTTTTACACTTTTACTCTGAAAATGACTAAATGAGACTGAATACAATGGCGTTTCAAACTATAACACATTTCTTCTGCAGTGGGTTATTAAGAATACTGAGCCGCGGCTCATATTTTCTGCCTGATTTGATTCAAGCCTGAGACAAACAATGTTTGTCCTGCAGCCATTAAGAGCCTGACAACAGAGTAACACTGCAGAGCGTGCTTTAAAAATCCTTGAGCATTGATTTGCACGAAAGTGGTGGGTACTGGGAGGGGTCCTAGATATTCTATTGTTTCAAATTGGAAACATCCCTCAGTTCTCAGTGACTGAATATTTTTAGCATTAAAGGCCCCTGAGCACATTTTCTCTTTGAGCATTTTACTCCCAACAGATGGGATTGCACACACAGAAAATGTTGGGCCAAACTTAGAAGTCTTTTGGCTGTCATATGGTCTTCTCATTGGCTTAAAAGGATAGTTTGTTATGTTTGAAGTGGGGTTGTATGAGGTACTTGTCAATAGTAAGGAAATCGGTCAGATTGTCAGCACATAGGCCAGATTATCTATCACTGCACACAGGGCCATTTGTACCACATCATTTATCTAATTTTAAGTAAAAACTGAAAATGACCATGTAGGTTTCGGCTATATTTAGAAGTTTGTCAACACTATCCATTCAGCTAGCCAATTTTAAGCACTACTTCAGGGCTATATTCTTTTTTATCATTCTGATTCATGCATACAATTGATTTGGTTGAGTTGACTGACAGGTTGGCGCACTGTAGCTGTTGAGGCCCACCTGAACGCCTGCTTCTCGATTAGCTATAAGTTAGTTGGAGTCAGCATTTCCAAAATGGCTACTGTCATCGTTGGGCGAAACAGTAATGGATGTTCAAGTATTGCAAACTTCAGTAAAATTTCATCCATCCAACCATCCGTCCATCCACCCACCCACCGATCAATCAATCAATCCATTCATCCATCCATCCATCCATTTTATTAAGTCAACTTTTTATTATCCAATTTCTTTTTGATTTGAAAAGATGTATATCTGAACAAAAACAAAAAATCCAATAAACTGTATTTATACTATGGTTAAAATAAATATGTGTAATTTCAAACATCATATCATATTAACAATAGAAACAGCATACTTTTCCATTATGTATGTGCTTTGTCACTTTCCCATCAGTTACCTACAGAAAATAAGAATCTGGGTCTTTACACAACCAATCGACTTTCGTAACAAATTCCTGTCATATTTTCCACAGTGGCTTTTCAAAGAACTTAATAGCTTTTGCTGCTTCATAGGACTTTGGTCTTTTAACGGATGAGGTAGAGAACGTCTAGACTTGTTAATAACAGATCAGAGACTAACTACCTACACAAACCCTCTTATGTATCCTGTCAGCAGCACAAACACTGGCCTTCCAACATCCAGCAGCATGATAACAAAGAGACAGACCGGCTGTAACACCTTTTTATGTCCGATTTTTCTATACATTCATGGCCTTTTCTTATCTAGTCACACAAAGAGAATTTTATATAATGGAAACTTCAAGCCGCTGGGATCCAGACTGTAAGGGTAAGTAAAAGTTTAATCTTCTTTGGAGTGTGTAAGAAGGAGCACATGAGCAGGAGCACAACGTCTCTGTTTGTGATCAGCTTTGGTTTACTGTAATCTAAGCAGGAATTGTCGTCAGTGGTTTTATTCTTGTCGTCATTGGTATCGTCAGTGTTGTGGGTTTTCCCCCCACTGTATAATGATCATTGGATATTTGCTTTGTGTACTGGTATTGAACTACTGGTGCAGCTTAAGTCAGTGGACACAATCAATACAGTCCTGGTTTAAAAACCAAACTCAACATGAGACAAATCGAAATCAAAGTCTTCCCCTGCTTGTAATGCCTCTAAAAGGCTTAGCAGGGGCCAGTACAATATGGCATTAACTTTCTTTGACGATACAGCAGAAGGCGCTAACATGACACATAAAATTTAGTCCAACTGGAGAAACTATAAGAACACATTCATAACAGAATTTACAAAATTAAGGGCCTGTGTCTATTAACGCCACTTGTAAAAAAGAACGTCCTGGCAGAAGCCTCAGCTCTGGTCTTGGAAATTGTACCCATCGAAAAGACGAGTCAGTTAGGACTCTTTCTGCCATTGTTGTTAACAAAAACTGATTACAGCAATCCCGCCCCTTATTGATTCTGATTGTTCGGTGAGGGACAAAAGACATTGATTAGTGCGTCGGTGTCCAAAAATTTTAATTTATTCAACTGAGTGCGCCAAGAGCCCAGCTGATGCCGAGTGGCGTTTTTTTGCGCTCAGGACCAATCCCTCAGGAAGTGCGCCAACCGTTAAATGGTGGTCAAAGCTGGTATTGCGGCGTCGTGTGATGCCATTGGTCCCAAAATACTTTTTCCCATCAGTTTATGAAAGAGACGTCTAGAAATCAGCAAATAATTTTGTTTGAGGTAAATGTTCTTCCTTATACAAACACCTAAACAAACACCTTTAAAATCATTAGGTCCTAAAAGTTGTAAAATGCAATGAAAGGCGAATTCAGAGATATTTTGTGGAGATGAACGCAGACCAGATCCACAGGACTGCGACTCCAAGCTCTATGGTCCCAGTAACACAGAAGATCTGGGTACTTCATGTACAGAATTTGGCTTTTTCTGCTTCATGCACCACTGAGCAGCTTTCATAGGAATGAATGGGGATCAGCCTCCAATGCTCGGTCCATTCTATAATACATCCATGCTACGGATGCTGAGTGCTAAGAACCCTGAACTGCATTGGTTTTGTATTGAAAATGGGCCCTGCCAGCACAAAAAAATGGCGTCAGTGGGCACAGGACCTACAGATGTAAAAAAAAATAATAAAAAAGAGCAAATGATGGCACACAATGGCAGATGGAAACGACTCTGCGAGATATGGAATCTCTTTTATAAAACAGATTAAAATGTAGCTAGCTTAGCTGCTGACGGCTGTAAGCTAGCAGAAAATCACAAAAATTACGTATAAATCACGTGTGACTCGTTATAGTGCGCATAAATAATAATGATTTCATAAGCTCCCTCTTTTTATGCAGCTATCGAATCTCATCTCAAACAATTACTAAACGCTTTAAATAACCACTATTATAAACAGGAAGCCCACTTACTGGACTAACAAACAAACACAGCATGAAAGAGTTTCAACAACTTGATTTTCTTTTTTTGTAGTTGCTATTGCGTTTGATAACTGGAAGCAAAGGCTGATTTAATGAGCATGGTTTCTAGGCAACAGGTAACCCAGATTCTTAAGAGCAGGCTCTCTGTCAGCCACAGTGTTTCCCTCACTGCTGACTTCAAACACAGAGTTGAGTTAGGACAGGAGTAAAGCTAAGGTCACCATAAAGTTACAGTGGTGTTAATGTTAAAGAACTCAGGTGAAAGCAGGTTGAGGCAGAGGGAAGCAAAGGCCTTTCAAACCACTTAAAGAGAACCGAGAGGAAGGAAAAGTACAAAGACGTCGTTTTAGTCCAGTCAGTTTCGCCTTGACATAGCTGAGATCCCTTTTCAAAACCAATGTGACATTTTATCTGATGCATCGTACTTCAATTTGGCTCCTTATGAACTCGTGAACTGTATTCAGCTACTTTATTGATCGCCAGGGGTGAAATTTGGGCGTTGCAGCGGCGAGACAGAGAAGTAGGTAATACAAAATTCACAGAATTAACTCTTGAACTGTACCCTGGCTTGCTGAATTTATGACCAAAACTAACTTATCTGCTTATGCAGTTTGAATTAGCTGGTGAATTAAAGCAACCACGGTTTTTAAAAACATACAAATTGGTCCAGTCTTTTTTTCTTTGATAAACACAGGAAGCATGAGGATGTTGAAATGCCACTGTACTGTTCTTTGCTAAGCTAGGCTAACAAACAAGCATGACAAATGCATCAACTATTTAGGGAAAGGAGCAAAGAGTATATTTTCACATTTAGAAGTTAAATATATTCTATGATTACTTATGTATATTTGTTAAGTACTTTTTTTCACAAGCTGTGTCTACTTTGTGTAATGCTAGCTAGCTACAGAAGATTAGCATTTGTTTATCATTGTGGATAGTTTCGATTCTGTTTACTATTCAATTCAGCTTTTGGTTTATTGAAGTCCGGTCGCCCCTGTTATCGCGGGTAAAGAAAAGAGAAAGACATAAAAACTGTTCGTTTTGAAAAGTGATTTCCTGAGCTTTCAACCACATCATTCTGCCTTCCTCTGATAGCACACTTTAGCTCATGTTCATGGAAAAAGCACAAAGAAACTAGTGCACTGTCAAACATAACCAACTGTGTCAAATGTGTGTCAGCAAAGCAAGAATAATGAATATTCAATGATGAACAAAATAACCGAATAAGCCGATAGTCGCTAATATCGGCCGATCTTACTATCTCTCGGACTCTAATAAAATGTAAAAATGGATTTAATGGATTAATATGGAAAACAATAGGAGGAAAAAAGAGGGTGACTTGAACAACATTCAGCATCACAGATTCAGCAGTTGGTCTTGTGTGTTTGTGTGTGGAGGTGTGAAAATGTGTGTGACAGGTGTGAACACTGTTAGTGTCAGGTTGTCATGACTCCTACACTTGAACACATCTGTGAAGCCAGACTCGTGCACAGTTTTAATTTGTCACAGGCGCTCTGTTTTTACTCATGAGGGAAACCCGATAATAACGTTCTATGTTTATGTATTTACGTGTGAGTCAGTCCGATATCACCTGTCACCTCTGCTTGTTACCCTCACACCTGTACTGCCTCTCCTCTTTAATCAGGTTTGTATTTTCATGCAGGCAAAACCTGGTCGTGATCATCCCTCCAGGCTCCTGTAGCGATGACGCTGAAGGTGAAGAACGATCTACAGTCATGTCTCGTCCTCACAGAGTCCCTGTTCCTCCTTGAGGTGTACATTACCACTTCATTACATCACATCACAGGTTCTGGTCAGTGGTTGACCATTAGATATTCCCGTTATTAGAGTAGTGTTACCAATGTATTCATGTCGATGTTCCATTTAACTCCATACTGTTGAGGCACAGAATTATTTAAACTTGTTTTAAAAAAAGGATAATATGTGGCCTTTAAATGTCGATGACAGTGTTGTTGTTGTTTTTTTTGGGGTGGGGGGGAGAGAGAGAGATGACAAAATGTGTAAGAGAGAATTGGAGATCATATGTAACGCAGCCTTCTGGTCAGTTATCAGAAAATAAAACTGAGTGTGTCGTCCAGCTAATCTTGTAGGTGCAGTGCTGATTCTAGTCTGTTTGGGCCCTAGACAAAAATCAATTGGGGGGGGGCCTCCAACTTTTTTCCTGTTTCTTTTTCCTCTTCTACAGAAGACTAACTAATTCCTCTTAATTTTTCTTTGGTGACTTTCATTGACAAACTTTGGTTTTCACAGTAATAATGCATGCAACACATAGCAGGGCAACAACAACAGTGAGTGCTGTCAGATGGGGCCCCCTTATGGAGGTTTTCTACTGTCATTTTTGGCCGCTGCTTTGGTTTAGGTGTGTGAGCCCTCAGGGGCCCCCTATACTGGCCTGGGGCCCCAAGCAGTTGACTGCCTTGCCTGTTGACAAGCAGCGCCTCTGAATAGGTCGTTCGATGTCCATTTCTTCCAATCAGCTTCGATTGTTGAACCAGAACCTACTTTAAAAAAAGGTCGACGCTGACACCAACAGTCTGTGTGTGCGCGCGTGTGTGTTTGCACGTGTGTGTGCGCGCGTGCGTGTGTTTGCACGTGTGTGTGCGCGCGTGTGTGTGTTTGCACGTGTGTGTGCGCGCGTGCATGTGTTTGCACGTGTGTGTGTGTGTGTGTCTGTGTGTGTGTGTGTGTAATATTTTGTCCTACTATCTTTCATTAAATAAATCCCATTTGCAGAGGCTTGACATCCAATTTACACCAATAATCCCTCACAGTGAACAGCTACATTTTGAAAGCATACCAAAGCAGGGACTGTTAAAAAAATCCCTCCCCCCGGTACATCCTGGTACAAACTAAACTCATAGTTTAATGACAAAAACATAATTTAAATACCAGAAACTACTGACAGGATTTTACATTCACACGATGTAAGTTACACTGTTTGAGTTTTTGTTTTCCTTTTTATCCGGCAGATTCGTTTCAAATCTCACATTTCACTCTCGACGAACACACCAGAGCACCTGTTTTAAAATAATACAAAAAATACAGCAAAAGTACCCACAAACCCTTTTTTTTTATTGAGCAGTACACTCATTTCAACCTGAATTGTATCCTTTTTTTTTTGTTGCTTTTGAAGAACACCCTCGACTGTCAGTAAAGTGGTGAATCAGTGCAGGGAGGAGGACGAGAGAGACAGAGAGAGGAACAATTACCTGCGCTGGTAAATGGCGACCGCTGAATATCCCCATGGCAACGTCTCCCCCAATTCTCAGAAAAATGGTGGTAATGGTGAAAGAAGGTATACAGACAAACCTGTTATATAATCTGTATTATGTGTCCTGAAAGGTTACACAGGAAAAATAAAAACTGGATTCTTCTTTGATGCTACAATTCAACAACTTCTCACTCTCACAGTCTGCTCTTCATGTCTCAGTACAGCTTTTTAGGTGAAAAGGGGGTTTGAATATTAGTCTTAAGTTTGACCAATCTTGGAACCAAAGGTCTATTTTATCCCAGCGATACCTGCCTCTTTAAATGATGGCCAACTTCTCTGTAATTCTAATGTAGCTAGTGTGAAGCCATAAATGACTTCCAGCCAAGGCTTCCATTTTCACGCCCTCTATTACTTCAAGTCGGACGAGCAATTTGAGGAGTGAAGCTAAATTTGCCCCTTCGGATATGTCCTCAAAATGAACGTTGTCAATTCTTGGTCCATTACATCCGCCGGAGGAGGTGCCCACCCGTTCAACTGTTTAAGGTGAGTCTCAGTCTAGCTGTAAATAATAAGTTACACAGAGGCTTCACTCTGGATTATTTCAGCAGCATGAGTCTGCAAAGGAAACCAGTTTTCCTGTGATGGGTCTTAAATTTGCCAAAATAACAACATCATAATGCAAGATTTAGAAAAAAAGTTAAAATGCAAGTTTTGTCAAATCTGTCCTCAAGAGAAGAAGAAGAAAATAACTTAAAAGGTTGTTTTTTGACTGAAGGTTGGGTCGACCCTTTGGTGCATTCAAGAGAGTCAGAAAATCCAAACACTAGCCCCTCTCAGACTGCTTTCCCCCCTAAGTGTACTGTATTAACTCAGCAGTTATCATGTCTTTGTACAATCATATTGAATTTGCTACGATGTAATATTCTTGTCCCAGTCTGTGAATTCACATTGCGCTTCTTTGTGCGATAGCATGACACATTAGGAGCTACACATAGACACACAGTCAGACACACACACACACAGCGCTGCTCTTCCCTGCTGGATGTCTCGCCTCTGTTACGTCCTCCGAAGATTGTACAAAGGAAGGATCACTTCGTCACCCCATTTCGCCGCTGTGACATTCCGATTGGAGGGGCAGTATGAATAGGACTTATTGGCTTCCACGACACAACATCACGATGAAGCAGATTGCAATTTCCATTGTTAGCTGCACCTGCATGCAGATATCTGTTGATGGAGATATAGGAATCATTGACAGATTACCAGGATGTCACAAGTGCTGATTACACTCTGCCTACTCATACTCTCCATACAGACTGTTTTTCCTGCATACATCAAATCCTGCTTATACATGATTGGTCAGACTACTTGGTCTGCATATGTTCTCCAAACAGAAACCAGAACACTCCACTTATTAAAATCCAGATCACCGAGTACAGCGCTGCATTATTATAGGCCTATAGATGTTCTATGTTACTAATCTGTGGATAGAGATGAGTATTTAACAGACAGACTGAAGGTGTCGGACATGTCTTAGAAACAGAGCATCATCCCTTTGTTCACCCGGTATACCTCCTGCTCTCTGGGGGGGCTTCACATGATGAATCCTTCAATTACTGAGTAGACAGAATCAATAATCAATACTGTCAGGTTAATGTCAAAGGAGTCTGAACTATCTTCATCCTTTAATTCAGAGAGACACATATACTTCAGTATCTATTAAACGTTTTTAACCATGTATTTCTCGGTCATATAGCATAGTATACTTCCTAAAAAAAGCTTTAAATTTCACTTTCTCATTATCACCTACCCACCCAGTCTCTGACGACATGTTTTTTTTTTAATTCTCCTAATTCTGCTGAGAGAGCCTGATCTTCTGACATTTAACAGCCAGCACTGATCAAGTGTGACATTTTATTTTCCAAATTTGTCTACTTGAGCAGAGCCATTAGGGGACATGGTGTTTGAAATGTAATTTACCTGACCTTTATTTAAAATGCTTTCCTCCTACAAGGTAAGGAAAACACTTCATTAAACCTGCAGGAAAACTCAGCAAAAGACAAAACGAAAATGGATAGTACTTCATTTTATTGTGCATTAATCCTCAAGGCTCACACAAGTTGCTTCCTTAATTGCAGGAAGTGATGCAATCCCACAACCTCAAAAAACACATGTATGAAAGTGCAACTGAAGGTTTGAATGAAAGTATAATGTGGAAGCATCTCTTAATTTCTCAGACAACTCTTCTGGGAAAGAGTGATGCACCCACAGATGATGGCAAAAACAAATCCAAACACTGAATTTTCTTGCCAAAAGGGGGCAGTAGTGTCCCACAGAAAATACGTCTTTCCTGTTACTGACAGTAGTAAACAGGGCAGGGGCACAGATGAACATAAACTTTATACTCTCAGCAGACAAAGGGATAAAACAAAAACATTGCCCTAAGAGTTTTGATTAACACTTTAAATAGAGCTGTTAAGTGATCCAAATGGGGTACTTGGTCCAAGCCACACAACTTCAGTCTGAGTGATATTACCTGAAATAAACAACACATCAAAATGGAATTATCTGCTTTTGCAAATGAGCTCTTCATATATAAAACACACAAAAATTATAATATTATATGAGAGAAGTTGGGTATTTGAAAGGATCGGACCAATTTTGCTCAGAAGCCGAGGCTCTATAAACTTTGGGTATCGATCTGGACGTGAAACAATTTTGACTGATGCACTCGAAGATCTCTAGAATTGTATAAGGTTCTGGTTTTCCCTGGGGGAGGACCAGAGGACATCAATCGTGTTTTGTTCAGTTGTTGTTGGAGGCTTCAAATAAGCTCTTTGAGTTTTCTGCCTCTTCCTGCACTGAATGTTGTCTATTTTTCTTTTATTTGTTTAATTTGTTTTTCCCTTACTGTGCAAATAAATAAATACTAAATACATCAGGGAACTCACAGTGTGAGAAAAAAAAAAATCAACCAACAAAGAATAAGTAAACATCTGATTATCTAACTTCTACGATGACTGGGGCAGAATAGAATAAAATAAATGATTTGAAGTAACTAACAGGAGAGACGAGACAGATTCTGGAGTTTTGGCTTGTATCAGATATAGCTAGTATCAGAAGGCCAGGATCAGTGAAACCTTG
The DNA here is from genome assembly GCF_963584025.1 of Labrus mixtus. Taxonomy (NCBI): domain Eukaryota; kingdom Metazoa; phylum Chordata; class Actinopteri; order Labriformes; family Labridae; genus Labrus; species Labrus mixtus. The sequence goes on along the minus strand of NC_083623.1, from coordinate 7,522,537 downwards.
TTAGAGTTTTGGATTTGCACGATGTTTCTGAAGCATCATGTTTAAAGGTTTACTTAGTATACAAGTTATTGTTAACAAATGTTTGTTGTTGGGAGATGTGTGGGTTTCAAAAAGCTCTTCTATTCTGTTTTGTGTATTTGCAATGAGAGGCGTCTGCTGTGATGATGCCTTGTCACAATAACAGGACACCCCCCCCCCGCCCGCCCGCCCGCCCCCACCGCAAAGCAGAACTTAGTGCATGCAGTCTACAGTCAATTTTGTTCTCAAAATCTGTTTTCCTGCAGCAGCTCATTAAGCCATGATCGTCGTCCCTCGTTATTGTACAACAATACTTTCACATTCCTGTCGATGCTCCGTCCTTGTCACAGTCAGAAGTTCATTTTTATTTGCTCTGTATTTAAAGGCATGAGACAAGAATCATAACCCAGTTCTTAATGGTTTATCATTTATACCCAAAGCAGTCATGTAAAAAGCCTTAATTCCTCCTGATCAAGGATATTAGTTTGGTTGGAGTTCTGACCCCATCTGCTGGACAAAACACGGTAAAACACTTACTTTATTCCTAATTGCAATAAGAGAGATTTCATGCAGACTTTTAGATTTTAGCTTTTAAACGCTGCCATCATTGTGTGTTTAAAAAAAAACCAGGATATCTGACTATAAAGAGGCCAATAATGACAAAGTTTGGAGGGAAAATATGATGAAAATAAAACCTCAGCCAACAGGGGCTAAGGAAAGGACAGAAAAGGACAACAATGAAAATATGACCTTCTGACACAGATACACTGGCTCAGAAGCGGCAAGTCACTGATTTATGGCCTTGTTACATAAGATTGATCAAAGATTTACTACCGCCCTTTCTTTGGATAGAAGTGTGTTTTGAAGAGAATGTTGTTATTCTGGGATGCAGCGTGGACATTTGCGGCTAGCATGGAGCAAAGTCTCACCCTGGTGCCAAAAACACCTCCTGGGTGCCAAATGGACGTGTTTTTTTTTTTTTATGGAGGCCGTCTCGCAAAGAAGCAAAACGCAGACAGCCGGACAAGCGGCATAAAATGTAACCCAGAAATCTTCTTTTAGATGGCCTTTGAAAACAATTCTTCTGCTCCTTTTTAACTAAGGTTTTGGATGCATTCCATGTATGTGTTTGCAAGTGTTATAAAGTCATTATTCCCATATTAAAGCAACATTTCTTAGACCTAAAGCAAGAAAAAAAAACTGTGCTGTTTTCACATGAATATATAATGCAAAGCTGCAAGCTGTAATTTGACCTTGAGGAGTCCGCAGAAAGACAGTTAAACAACAGGCGGCCCAGTGTGATGCCTCAAATTCAAGTACCTTCAATGGAAACCCTTTGTGAGGATGTTTGGAGGGTGTTCTCCACTTTTAATGATCACTCTCTTGTCTGCTGCCTTTTTCTTTTTCTTTCACTTTGTACTCTTTCTTTCCCTGTTTTTCTCCGTCTCAGCCTCCAATCTTTGTCTCTTGTTTCTCTGACCTCTTGTAATTTGAGGGGAGATTTATTTTTTCGGTTTTACCAGTCTTCTCTGCTGCCCACGGTGGCTCAGGCTGTTTTGCTGCTCTTGTTTATTTCCAACCAGTCGCCTCACTCAGCCTCACACTTTACTGTGTCTCGTATAAAAAAAAACCTGCACAATGTGCTCTCAGAGGCTCATTCTCTGGGCTGAGTGTTTGTGCTACCAAGGTGCAATTTTATCAGCTGGAAAACTAATGAAAAAAAAAAAGAAAGAGGGAGGGAACCTGCAGGGTTACGAGGTTGTGGTGGTTGGTATTACTCAACAGGACATTTGATCAAAGCAGCATATTGGATCAAAGTGTAACCAGCTGATTTGAAAAAACAAAGTGTCCATGATCATCTCAAGAGTATTGGATAAAGGCGTTATATACATTTGCATGAAAATGTCAAAGTGAGAAGGTTAAAGTTACACATTTGTATGCATTCCTCTTAAACAACTGAAAACCATAAGTAGGAATATTATGTCATTTTAAGATATTATTCTGGTCGAATTGTTGAAAAGAAGATGATAATGAAGGCAGATGATGAAGTCAAATTGCTTTGGTTTGCAGTGATGAAAAGAGCTGTTTAGATTTATCACCCAACTCTTGTAGTTCCCCCAAATGTATAACTTTTAGGGTCTTATTGTTGAACTGCTCTCATCAGCAATGTACCACTGAAGCCCTAAGCAGACATGCGTCCACTCTACTTGTTTAACCTGCTTTCATCACACTTGTGTGGAAGCCATACAGTCCTCGCATTGTGGCCCCATTTTTTTGCTAAACATCCCATTTTCAAGTGCATCTTGAAATGGGGACAAGGAGTTTCAGGTACATTGCAGGACCATGAATATAGAATAAATCACCCTATGTAAACATCTTGTGGATTAATCACTTCCTTAAAAGAGGGAGAAGTCGAACTCCCTTTAAGCCTTGTTGTTCTCGGCTCTGTGTTCACATGGACGAGAATGTGCTTCCTTCAGCGTGTTTAAGTTTTGCTCAGACGCTCAAACATGTTTCATGCATGTTCTTTGCCGAGTGAACCCGATCCTCTCCAACCGTCAGCCCTGCCACCACGTGGGGGAAAGACAGACGGCCCCGCCCACTCAAGGACACTGTTTGTAGCGGAATAGCGGCGGAGTGTTGTCGCACGATTATAACTGAAGGAGAGCCGACCCAAAGAAAAAACTGTCTAAGGCCTTAAAGGACAAACATATAATAACTGAATCAACTTTGAGATGTATGTCGCTTCTTGAAATTGATAGAAGACTCTTGTTTTCAGATGTTTGTTAGCACTAAATGTTACATTAGCTAAAACTTAGTCCAGCTATCGAAAAGAATCTGCTGCCATTCCACAAAGTTTCATGCCTTTAAACTAGCTGACTAGACAGGAGCAGAGGTCACCTGAGCCTCAAACAAGCGCTTTCCACAGCTGTCTCAGCAGTCAGTGAAGACAAACCGAGGTTAGATTTGGAATTTAAGAGTCATTCATTTTGCGGCCATCATGTCAGCAAGTTGTTGGATGTTGGGTCTCAATCAATAGAACCTTGTTTTGAAGCTGGTGTGGTTATGGAAAAATAACTCACATAGCAGATTTTATGTGTCAGGACAGATCATGTAAAAATGTCTGCTGGATGAAGGATGAGCTGCTCATAACTGTTTCCATCGATTGTTTATATGTATGAGTCTGGCTTAGCGTACCTCACGTGAGGGAACTTATTTTTATTTTGCCAAGTGAAGGTAACCTCAGAGAGAAGAGTTGAAGGATTATTCGGGTCTGTTTTTCTAAGTCAGAGCTTTGTATCGTCTCCCTGCTAGTGCCTGGGCACTGGAGGTTTGGTTGGCGACAAACTGAGGGCTTCCCATGTGAAAGTGGTTCCCTCGCCCTCTGACCAATTAGCCAGGAATGAGTTACGGCTGGAAAAAGCTGAGCTCAGGGAAGGCAGGCTGGGATGGAGCTGGAGCAGCAGCAGAGGCAGCAACACAGAGGCCAATGACCTGTCAGCTAGCAGGGTTAGCTCCCGGCAGCTCCTTGATCCAAAGCAGCAAGACTCCGAGGCCGACACAGGACGGAGGAGGTGAGACTTCAGCCAGAAAGCCCTCATAGAACCTGGAAAATCTCACATTAGAACAATAAAAGCCTGTGGTGGAGTTAACAGCTTCTGTGAGAAAAATTCAAAATCAGATGGGTCAAAGTCGGGTCAAGTGGACCACGGAGATCTCCCACCAAAACCCTCTGGATCTGCAGTCTGGAGCTCATGTAAAACAGCACAAAGAGTGATTTGTGCCACACAGAGTCTCAAAGTGCCCTAAACATCCACCAGGCTCTGGGAGAGGTTATGTTTCAGGAAAAAAATACCTCGGTGTGCAGAAACTCTTTCAATATGTATCCTCAAGGTCAAAGATTTTTTAATGTATAACCTTCAGAAGGAGGGTAAGGGGATCCTTTTTGTCTGCAAACACATCAATGAAGGTCCAAGTGGGTCTGCACGGTTTGCCGGGTTGCCTGTGAAGGGTCCAGCTGCTTGTTCTAACACTGGGCTCACATCACCAGTTGCTTGCCTGTATTTTCTTTTTGGCAGCTCTACAATGACTCAACCTATCAGAACACACTTATATAACTAGCCCAAATGTGTGCTTTCACTGGCACATTCAAACTCTCATGATATGATGGTAAAGCCTTTATAATGCATGCCTTGTTTTTTTATTATATCATGACTCACAATTTGAAATAAAAGAAGACTATATTTGAAGCTGGTTGCAACCTGGCGGCAGTAGCTCGGTCTGTAAGGACGCCAGTCGCCAGTTCAGGTCCTGATGAAGACCAAATCTGGAAATTGGGTGCCAATTCACTTCATGAGCACTGTCGAGGTGCCATAGAGCAAGGCGCCGAACGCCCCCTTAGCTCAGGAGCGTGCACTGTGGGCAGCCCCCTCACTCTGACATCTCTCCATTATGTGTGTGTTGTGTGCCTATCTGTGTGAGCAGAATGTCTCTCAATAACAGAGTGTAACCCCCCCAGTTTCCCCTCTGGGATTAATAACGTAGACAAAAGAAAAACATTTTTTTTTTTACATTGGAATAAGTTTGAAGCTCAGTGTACCTCATGATTGTGACACTTCATCCTCCCTCATTGCTCTGTATGCTTAATTTTTGACTTTTATGAGGGAGAGGTGACATTGACGAGCCCGGCAGTGTTCCACAGAATGAAAACAGCACCATTAGTGGATTTACAGGATAGCCTAGGCCAATAGGCAAACAGCAGATCCAGGTCATAAGTCAATGGTTGTTCATGTGAAAGACACTTTACACATAACATGCATCGACTATCGCGACTCTCTACTGGCAGGTCTTCCTACGTGCACTATCAAACCCCTGCAGATGATACAAAATGCAGCAGCACGACTGGTCTTCAACCTTCCTAAAAGAGCACATGTCACTCCGCTGTTCATCTCCTCACACTGGCTCCCAGTTACTGCTCGCATCAAATTTAAAACTCTCCTGCTCGCTTACAAAACAGCGACAGAAACGGCTCCTCCTTACTTTAACTCTCTCATCCAGGTCTACACTCCCTCCTGCCCCACTACGCTCTGCCAATGAAAGGCGTCTGATCCAACCTTCACAACAGGCTCCTAAGACGCTGACTAGACTCTTCTCCTCTGTCGCCCCCCGGTGGTGGAATGAACTTCCAAACTCCATTCGATCTGCAGAGTCCCTCTGCACCTTTAAGAAAAAGCTAAAGACCCAGCTCTTTCATGAATACCTACTAACTTAATGATGATGGTCTCCATATTATTGATGATGATGATGGTTGTGACGATGGTTTTTGTTTGATAACGACGACTTATAAGATGGTTTCTATACTGATTAGAGCTCTCAAGAACTGCCCTCAATGTTGTGCTTTGCCTCTGTGCAATGCCTGTCAGCACCTGTGTGTCCAATCAGACTCAAAGATGATCGTTTGCTCTTACTGACATTGTTTCCTTTTTTCTAGATCCTTGCTTGTGTTGTTCTTACTCTCTGATGTACGTCGCTTTGGATAAAAGCGTCTGCTAAGTGAATTGTAGAATTGTAGAATTGTAGAACATGGGGGGATTCAATACATTTTTTATATTTAAAAAAAGCCAGCTCTAAAGTCCCAAAAACTGCATATAAATCTATTAGTCCTTTACATTATACCTGACATGAGGTCTTACACACAGAGTGTAATCACTTCACTAACAGATGTGATGTTCATAGCGCACTGACACACCTGCTGATTAAGAAACCATCCTTACAGTTTGAACCAACATGTCAGTAAAAGTCCATCTTCTTGTGCAGAGGTGAACATGTACTGACCCTGAATAATGAACTCCCCTCTCCTCTCCTTTGGTTAGAGAGCTGCAGCTGTTCCTCAACAAGCGGAGGCTGAGGGCTCATCTATCATCTCTGCCACCGAACAGCAAATATAACAGGTGCAAACAGGCGGGCTCTTTAATTCACCCTATAGAGCAGCAATAATCTACATTTGATTAAAGTAATGGAACCAGAGGGGAGTCAAGGTTCAGTTAAACATGAAAAAAAGCAACAAAAAGACCAGAATGCACATTTGTAGGTTTCTCTCATTTATTTAGAACTGACAGAAGTGTGAGTTAGTTTGTTTCATCTTGTGTTATGAAGAACTACCTGTGATACATGTACGTACATCTAGACAAAGACTGCTAATTGTTCATGTCAACATATTCACTGTGACACACAATACCAGGTGATTCAAGGTCCAGGCTGCATTAAAAAATAAATCTAATAAAGTAATAAAAACAAACTGAGTCCAACGTTTCCATAGCTCTCATGAGACAGACCTTCAGGAGTGAAAACATCTCACAGATTGTGCTCTCTCTGTCCCCTGTTTTATTGCTTTTCCATTCATTTTCAGGTTTGTCTGTTAATTTTGTGATTTTAATGCGTCACTCACATTCTTCTGTGGATCGGTAAAGGTCGGTGGACTTCTCGTTGATGTGTTTTTCCACGGCACGTGCAGGACGTCCAGGAAACGTCTGGCTGCAGCTGCGGTAAAACACCGAGCGACTCGAAGGCCTCTCTGCTCTGCAGGAGCCCGTTGCGGGGGGGGGGGGGGGGGGGGCACACGATCTGTTTTTCAAACGTGCCGAGACCGCTTTGCCACAGGTATACACGCTGTGGTGTTTAATGTGAGCGGCTGTCATTTCTGCTCGGACTGCAAAAACACACAGCGCACAGGAGGGAAGTGAGTGGGAGCTGTCTTTAGAGTGTGATGATCTGTAGGAAATGAAAACATTCTGTCTGAATGAGTGGCTGTCTGCTGAATAAATGCATCTGAATTCAACTGTTCTGTTATGTTTTCAACTGAATAATGTCTCTTTTGACTCTAAACGACACCGTCATGCAGGATTTAAGAACTTGAGGTTGTTTTAAGAATAAATACACAATAATCAAAGCTTCACCAGGTAATTAAAAGGCATTGCTTGAATAATAACTGCCAAAAAATGATGGAAAATTGCACTCTTCACTATAAAAACCCATTTTTGTATCTGCTTCTACCACCTGCAATGTGGAATGGCCGTCTTTATCAAAAACAATAGTTAAGTTGTGTTATGTTGAGAATATTTTGTGCAAGTTGACGATGATTGGACGGCACTGCTTTCCAATAAAATTGAATGAAAGTCTTGGCCCGTGCTGCACCCTTTAAATAAAGATTCCTCAATAACCAGTGGGTAATATTTTCTCATTCCTACTGATGAAAACAAAAATGTGTTGTTAAACAAAACTTACACTCCAGTGGTTTGTGCTGCCTCATTAAACTGTCTCACACGTTGTTCATTTCTACCTGGTTGTATGTAAAAAAGTGAATACAATATTTTCAACATTCAATGTAGCAGCCCACTTTGCAGCTAACAAGCTAGCTAGCCTCAGACGTTCCATTTTTCTCCTTGAAGGTGATTGGCAGAAAAAGGTTTTCTCTATGAAAACAAGATCTCTTTTAAAATTTGATGCAACTTTCAGTCTCATTATTATCCCTTGATCATCATTCCTTTCCAGCACAATCCCAGTCGACTGAGACAGTCCCCCTTTGAGATCCCTGCAGGTGATCTCAGACTTTTTTTTGGATGAGTTTGACCCGAGCTGTCCGTCTGGGAGCATCATCAGTAAGACTCCTTTCATGTCTGAGGGTACCAGGCTGCAGACGGGCGTTATTAGGCGGCTTGCAAAGCGACCTCAGGCCAGCACTCATCAGCTGATTATTAGCGAACATGCTCCCTGTAGACGTTAAGATGAACAGTTGTCTACTGCAGACTTCATCAGTGACCTATGACCTTTGAAGAAGGAGAGTTTCCCAATCCTTTAAAAACATGTGACGAAAACTAAATGGGATGCTACGTGGAGGAAGAGAGGGGTTTTCTGTTTTCTTCTTCTTCTTTTTGCGCTGCAATCACTGACATGAAAATATGCATTTCTAGGATTTGAAATTGTTGATTTGAATATAATTATATTCAAATATAATTAAGGAGAGATTAGTAGTCATAATCTGTTTTCACACATCCTTCTCAATGAATATGTCATGACATGGGAACTATAATTTTGTAATTAGATTCAATTTTCCTTTTTTCTCTGAATATATATTTATATATGTACCCGTCCTTTATATTTAAAATGGTTTACCTTACTTAAATATAATGAGTAATGAAATAGGTTGCTAAACAGTAGATAGTGTCACGAACAGTTGGAAAACAAGGGAGGTGTGCAGAATAACCAAAAATATTTAATTAAACAAAAAAGCCGAAGGCAACAAAAACTTACTTTTAAAAGTTCAACACAAAAACACAGGGATCAAAAACAGGGAGCCACAGAGGAGCACGAGCAAAAACTGCCATACCAACGAACGACATACAAACAACACACAATGAACGGACACAGAAGGGAAGAAACACAGAGACTAAATAGACACAGGGGTAATCAAACACAGGTGAGACTAATGACACAGGTGAAGACAATGAGGGCAATCAACACTGGAGGGAAAACACACAGAGGAAGGAATGGACACAACACTGAGGACAACTACAAAATAAAATACATGAAACACTGAAGACACACAGAAGTCAAGAATGAAACAAAACACACTAGAACATAAAGAAACACTAGGGTATGAAGTTACAAAAATAACACATGAAACACTAACCTAGAAAACACACAAGGGAAACAACACCATCAGACAAGAATGAGAATTAAAAACAACAAGAAAACCTAAACTCTGAAAATAAGAAACCAAATCATGACAGATAGAAGCTACATGTACATACATCTTACCCAACTTCTTTTTTGAGTTCAAATCTATAAGTGCTGACAAACAGCATAATATCAGATTTCTTGAAACAGTCCAGAGTTGCAGCCTCAAGCTATTAAAGATATTTTGGGCGTCTTTCCCAATAAGCTCTTTTACTTTGAAGGGACTGTTTACTGAGGTACACAGGAGAGATTCATGGTCAGAGAGAGAGAGAGGCAGAGGGGACATATAAATGGTGATGCTGTAAACTAGTGAAACCACATTTCTTTCTGCAGAGCCACCATTCGTTTGTAATGGAATCCTGTTGCATGGGGTCAAGGTCTTTGGGATATGATGCTGGATCCTGCCCCCCCCCCCCCCCCCCCCCTCCTTGGAAAACATGTAGCTGTTTAAGACTTTTCATGCATCCCTGAGGAAACTGTCATAAATAACTTTCACCATTTCTGAAATGGTTGGTGCTTTCTATCAAAACTCCAGGGGGTCTTAATACTCATGTTTCTTCAGTTAAAGACCCGTAAAGCTTCCTCTCTCTGTATCGACAAAAAAAAAATCCCTGTCGTCTGATGGTTAAAAACAAGCGCAGCGTCGGTGGAAGTCCGTGTATGCTGTGCCAACACCCTCTTGTTAAGGACCACATCAAGCCAGGGGGCACAAAGTTTCTGTGGAAAGACCGAGACGACGGGCTGCCTGCTGGTTTTGGGTGGTGCTGCTACATCTATACGCTTCTATTTTGACTGTGCCCAGATGGGAACCTCTCCGGCGAGGATGAAGTTATGGATATGGAAATGTCAAGGCGATATAATGATGGGTACAGATACAAAAAGCTGGCTTTTGTTAGGCGTGGTCTGCAGTTTAAATGTTTTTATCATGGCGGCATCGACCACAATCGGACAGAAAGTCATGCTTAATCTGGACCACCTCAAACAAAACACGCACAGACAACTTAAGGCCCTGATCTAAACAATAGGAGGCTCGGAATAAAAGCAAATATTAACCTCACAAGCCTCATCTTTTAATTTTACTCGACCAACTTGTAACAGCTCCAGCTCAATATTTTACTCAAGCTGTTTTTACCAATTAATAAAAAAAAATAAACATCAAAATCACACAACACTTTGAAAGAATCTTACAGGAAAGAAGCCAAAGGTAGTTCTTCTAAACGAATGAATGCACACTGCCACAATTATCGTGCAGGAAGAGTCTACAAAGAGAGAGAGAGCGAGGAAAGGATGCAAAGCACATCAACGCCATTGTAACATCGAATCGACAACATTGACATGTCTTCTGCAGTTAGCTGGTTTCCGTTAGGAAGTAGAACAAATTGGTAGAGTTGGTCACCTCTCATCCGGAAGGTTGGGGGTTTGATCCCCAGCTCCTGCAGCCACATGTCCGATGTGTCCTTGGGCAAAACACTTAACCCCAAGTTGCTCCTGCTGCTTTGTCAGCGGACGTATGAATGTGTATGAATGGGATTAGTTACTTCTGATAGTCACTTTACACAGCAGCCTCTGTCATCAGTGTGTGAATGTGTAGGTGTGACCTGCGGTGTAAAAACACTTTAAAAGACTAGAAAAGAGATATATAAGCTCAAGTCCATTTGCCATTTGTGTTCCCCATCTTTCTGCCATTTGCCCACTGCTGCACATACAGTCATCTGTGCAGCCAAAGCCTGCAGAAATGCTAGTGAAGTACACTTTTTGGCTACAAAAGGAAACCAGAACACTTCTGACACCAAAGATATTGTCCCTCCAAAGAGGAAATCTGTGAAATAAGGGACATTTTTACCATAGTAATTGTCATTTTTTCACCATTTTGCACATTTTCCCTGTTTAGTGGCATTTCAACTTTGTTATTGTCAAAGCTCTTCCCACAGGTCGGCTCCAATGTTTCTGAGCTCGAAAAAGATTCCCTTTAAAGATCATGACAGATAAATTACAGCAACAGGAATAGCATGCTCTTCTATGTATTTATTTCAACTGATTTTGTGGTAAACATTTAATATAAACTCGTGCCTATACTAAACCCAGAAGTTTTAATACGACCTCAGGCTTCATATTAAAGTACAGTCAATGTCACGTGTTACAAATATACACCGTGGTCGACGTGAGTCACATCTTCGGAGTTCACGTTTTCATTTATAAACTGCATCATGACCAAGCGCTGACTTTAGGAATTCCCAATAAACAATTAAGCAAATATAATCCTTTAGAGGGTTTTTTTTATTTTCTGCAGACAGCGTCCGTCCATGTGGTTATGAAGTCACAGTTACATTCTGAGTGTATGGGTCGTGTGGGGAGGCCACGGCCTGGCAGCGTCCTATTAAAGTTTCAGCTGACGGTAATGATGGGTCCGAAATGTAAATGCTCATGGAAACACAACAAATAAAACATTTAAAGACAATATGGAGTTAGACCGTTGGATTACCTTTTCATCCATAAATGGCATCAATAACTCTGTGGAGGAATCACAAAAGTATATACCGCTGTTTATATTCTCTCAATGACCTGAATCACAACAGCTTACTTCCATAAAAACAGACTAATTATAAAGGAAATGAGTGACAGCTTGCTACACTTTAAAAATGCATGGATGTCCATTTTTAGAGGTCTAAATTCAAAGAGCTTTTTGATATTTTGTCTTCTACAGATAACATCTTCTCTGAGACGCGATAAGGTCAACGATCTCATTCATAAAATTTCCAAATACCAACACTGTGTCCTTCACAGATGCACATTTGCACCCTTGGGGTCTGTATGAGATGCACCTGGCTTTCAACTGACTCCATAGTGAAGCCTTCGACAGCACTGAGTTTTTTCAGGGCGCTGATGGTCCGGGGGTTAGGCCACATATACTGAGGCTATAGTCCTCCAAGCCGGTGGCACGGTTCAAGTCTGGACAAGTGAGTTGTTTTAAATGTCTATTCATCTATTTACTGCTCGATTTCCTCCTGGTTGGGTACAGTTTTACACCAGCTGGATTATATGACACTGGTTTTGCATTATTCTCTGATCTTTTTTTTTTTCTTTTTTTTAAAGGAAATCAGAGACACATTCTTAATCTGGTATGTATTCAGAAGTTGTTGTTTTTTTTTTTGCTTTAGTTAAAGTTTTTGTCATATCAAAATTTCTGTCCGATGTTCCTATATGAATGACATTAGGCTGAATACTTCCATGAAGTAAAGTTGATTTGAACACAGACTCATTTTATTTTATTTGACTTAGAAAAAACTGATCCTTTGGTGGTTGGATCTTTTCTTTGCCAATGCAAGACTGATGTCCAGGTAATAACATACTGGATTCCTCATGGAAAATTTGAGCCATGGAGAAAGTGATTTTAAGCCAAAGTAAAAGAAGAAAAAACAGGATAAAATCCTCAAAGCTCCCTCTTCGTTAATCAGACACCTGGGTTTTACTATATCGTATTTCATAATCATCGTCTTACAGCAGAGAGCTGTCTCAGAAAAGATCTCAGCTAAAAGGATCTAAGATTACATTCTTGGTCATGTGCAAATTGAATTGCACTCAAAAGGGCTTTCAGCCAGCCATCGAAAATGTATTAATTTTCTGCATCCGATTCTTGGAGGAGTCTTTAGAAGACAGAATCTTCTCAGAATCATCTGTAAGTCACTGAAACGTGCAAACCTTTCACTGACAAATACTAAAATAGAGGCTGTAACCGCCTACTATACTGGTAGCACATAAGGATTTGGCTGAAATGTAGTATTAAGCCAATAAATGTGAGATCCGATTCTTCATGAAAATTAAAATAATCCACCTGTCACATTTTTTCACACTGTAAGCATTTGCTTTCATCTGGCTGTCTGACTTCTGACAAATCCAAATCCAAGACCAGAAACCAGCTCACTTGGGCCTTCATACTGCAAATGAACCACCTTATACAAGGTTCTATAGTCAAATGTAGTAGGAGGTTTCAGGCGGTAACAGGGTCTTTCTGAGGTACCACAAAGCTTTATTTCAGCCGAGGTATGTTTCAGGTCACAGCTGTTCAGAGTCCCATTAAAAAACGGTTTCATATAAGTGTCAGCTTTTAAAAGGAGATCAGAAAAATCTCACTTCCAGGGAAATTCTGCATCATATCCCAAGTGCTTCCAAACACTACATTTTATTTCTAATAAAACACCCTTACTTGGATTTCTTAAATTTCAACACTGATCCAAACTCCACCGTTTTTTATCCTTTATTGGACATTTATGGAGGCTGGTGAACGACTGTAGAGTAGGTGGACTGTTCCACTTTGCAGCTGCTGTAATGTACAATGCAGTCTGCCACCGTCCCCGAAACGATTTATAAGTGGTGCCTGACATAAGTTGCAACCTAACCAATACAAAGTTAGGGTACTTTCAAGGACACTACACTACATTATAAGTCCAGTTCAGGACACAGAGCATTAGGATTCTGCTATTCAGGGTCTCTCTCTGTTTTAATATCGGGCCTCAGCTATTTGAAATGAGTTTCAGAGTTGGAATAACTCCAAAGAAAGCTCACACAATTCTGAAAGTGAGTAAAGATTTAACAAAAATGGTTTGCCAGGATGAACATTTTTATAAATTCACAAGTTGCTGAAAATATTTTTCTTGTCTCATAAGGTTTTATTCAAATGTTTCGCATGAAACTGTGCTATATTTGAATGTCATTGTAGGCCTACTTATACGAACCAATTCCCAAACAAAAGTCTTCTCTATGTATCTCTATCTTTAGTCAAAAAAGAATCATTGCTTCTTTATTATTTACATGTCTAGTATAGAGACATGCTGACTCGTTGTCTGGCTTAATCTGTTATTTTTCAAATGTGATCAGATGATGAATGATGACATGATGAATTACAAAAGCTATGAATTACGGTAACAAAGGTTATTATGGACCTACAGACCCAATAAAATAAAATTTCCTAAAAAATAAATCAATTAATGTGATTCTAATTTGAGCTAAGTATTCAAAAGAATTGCTCAACAAATTATTTCCATTTATAGATCTAAAATCACAGATTTAAAAATAAATGTATCCACTATTGAACAAAACCTTACAGATGAGAAACTGACAAAAACTATCATTTTTATTTTTACCCTCCTGTTTTCTTTTCTTTCCTGATTATTTTTCTGTCATTATGCCTAGTTGTATAATTGTGCTACAGTAGATGTGTGATGTTTAGATAAAATATTAAACCTAGGCTATCTGAACATGTATTTGAATGTAGGCCTACATGTTTTTGTGATTGAATTTGATCAAATAAAGTTTCCAAAAAGAAAAAAAATCTCATTCTCTCATTTTAAATTATCGGTTGCAGCTAGTAAAAAAAAGTTCCTTTACTGTCATAAATCTAATTTCTTAAAAAGGTTGAGTTAAATTCCTGTCAGGTATCACAGTAGTGTAAACTGACCAGAAGCAGTTCAATAACGGATGTCTCGACAGGTGTGGTAGCAACGGTAACTAAGGAGGGGGGGGGGGGGGGGGGGGGGGGCTTTAAGAACGTTAATTACGTTTTGTGCTCACTGCTCTGATGGCGCCATTTACAAATCTCTTCTTTCCACCTGTGGGCATTTCACGTCAAGAATTTGAGCCTACCTTTTCAGGTTTCTAATATTTCTAAAGGATTTACCTCACCTTCTCCTGAGACACGCGGACTGCTGCTTCATTTAACAAAGTATTTCTTTTGTTTTTGTGAGTCCATGTTTGAGCTGTGTTCAGGTGGCTAACTAATGTCTAGATTAGTTGGACTACTCATTTTCAATTTACTGAGACTTGTTTGTGTTTCTGGGTTGTTGCTGTTGTTTTGGGAGGTCTTTGTGGTTAGCTATTTACAAACTACAGTTTTTAATGTACAGTTAGCTTTACAGGACTAAACATGAACATCCATCTTCATATACTGGTTATTATTTTCTTGTGTTATATGCTTATTGGAACCTCAGCTTGGCTTCTGTTTAACAATGAGTGGGCAATATTAGACATTTTATATTGAACTAGCATTAGAGAATATTTTTGATTTGATACACAGGATTGTATGTGACTGCAAGCTTTGCTTTTCTGCACCTCACCTGCTCAAGATGATTTTCATGCACAGATGATTATATGCTGCTTTCCAGCATATTCACTAATGCATTTTAATGTTGTTGGGTTTTTTTTGTGTGGAAATGAATCCTTAATGTAGCTGCATTGCTGACACTTTAAATTTTCTGCTTCATACTTTGAGATGTTGTGGTCTAACATTCATCAAACTCAGTTTACTAGATGGTGAATTCTGGGCAGTGACTGTAGTTAGTTGGAGAGGCTTTGGTTGAGGAATGGCAAAACAAAAGGCTGCACTGCCACATCTGTCATGCATCACTGTGCTGTCAGCTTTTTCTTTAAAAATCAAGCTCAAACACGTTTGAATTGAGACACAATGTGTTTGAAATAGTTCAGATTACTCTGGTGTCATCGCTGATGGCTCGCAGATTGCACCGATCACGGCCGAGCAGGATGAATACAGGCCAGAAAGTCGATCGATGCACCTCTGCTCCCTATTGTCCTTACTTCTTATAGCAAAGAACATTATAATTTGAATATAATTCAGTCATTACATTTCTAATATGAGCTTTTTAACTATGGACAAACCATTTTGAAATGAGAAGAAATCACATCCAAAATAGACAGCATAAAACGTTTGCATCCGATGGAGCTTTGTTATGAAATCTATTTTACTTTTCCACCTCTGTTGCTTTTTCCAGTTTAGTGCTATAGTTATGTTCATAATCTTTTAAATGTCCAGAGATGGATGAGTAAAAATCTGGCTTTGCCTTTTTGTTTTGCTCACATCCCTCCTGTTCTGTATTTGTTGCAAATCTATTTTCTATTTTCTTTTAACACGCATTAGCAGCACCTCTTCTGAGGTCTTTCCTGTTTTGATATTTGGCCGCTTTCAGATCACTTTATTATTTTTCATAAAGCGATTTAATAAGACTGGAGATGCAAAAGACAAAAAGACAATTGTTAAGTGGAACCTGTTTCTTGTAATGCTGCCTTCATGGCCTGCCAGCCGTGGCGGGAGGCGCTGTGTGCTCTGCAGATTGTTCTTATTGTTCTTTTCATGAAGCTGTCATCCATCAGAAAATAATGGCGTGCCAAAACAAAGATTAAATCTGGTTATTTTTTTTGGTTTAATACACAGTATTACAGATGTCAGGGTGAGGTTATAATCTCTCTTTTTTTTTGGCCATTTGGCTTGGAGGCATGTGTGATTTGAGTGTGAGGAAAAGCACCTGCAAAGATCGGTCATGTATGACGTCCAAAATAATGAGGTACTAAAAATCCAAACAAAAGAACTAAATGACCTTGTTTTGTAACTTAACACAATATGATAGGTTTGGCTGTTTCATTTGGTGTGCATGTGTGTGTGTGTGACTGTTGACATTGTTGCTTTGATAATGTGTTGCCTCTGCATGTGTTTGAGTTACGACATCAATGGGATCCACATCCCTACCCCAACCCCAACCCCAACCTCGGGCCTCTAATCCAGACTCTTGTAATCTGGCCAGCAGTGGTTTGGCTGTAGGAACGACAGTCAGCCCTCCGCTTCCACTCATTCCCTCACATTCCCTCCGCCACATTCAAACCCCACTGTGACCCACATAGATTGCAAACCCTGTTATTGGCCAGTCTTTGCAGTATTTCCCACCATCAAAGTGTAGGTTATGATGTCTAATCATGAGCAGCGGAGCCTCATTCTGCTCGGCTTGCTTCAGAACCAACTTAGATTTTACAATATACCACTGCAGTGTACATTCAAGAGACATTTATTTTCAGTTTGGTTTGTAGAGGTTTAAATAAACATAAATTATGCCAGCCCTATGTTGGTGGTAACTTTTTTTTTTTTTCTGTGGCACTAGAAATTATCGAAAGCATCAAATCAGAGCTTAAATTTATGATAATTTTTCAATCACAGGATAGTTTTCTTGAGGTTGTTTTTTCACCCTCACACTCCCTATTTTCTCAAGCAATTTTATCAGTAAGTAACGTCTATTCCCACGACCCAAAGACCAAGATGATGTACTCACTTTCACGCATGTTTTAGAAAACATCAAACCATCATATACCGAAATCTCAAATCATGGAGGTTTGTGCTGCAAATCCTGATTAATTTGAGACTAATTAATTAATTGACTAATCTTTTTAGCTTTTTAACTTTCTATATTGTAATACTTTAAGTCTTTTATAAAGCAATAATTAAAGCTTTGTTTGGAGACTTTCAAATCAAATGATTAGTTTCATTCCAGTTTGTTTAAACTGATGATAATAATTTGGGTTTTCAGCTTGATGCCACGATGGGATGTTAAAAAAGCATTTTAAAATGGAATGGAATTTATTTTTTATTGTGCCCTTCTTCACCCTTGAGCTACAGGACAGTGATCTGCGACAGAGACAAATATTTTCACCATAAAGTAAAGGAAATAGATATTCAATGTGGATGTCTTGTGTTTTAGACTTTAGACTTTATCTTTGTTTTTTTGAAACTTCAGAACAGAAAAACATCCTACAGAGGAGAAAGGAGGGCTGATACTGTGTTAGTACTACGAAGACAGTACCACTAAGAACCAAAAAAAATTATAAATCAATAATCCACTATTGCCTGGTGAAGTCCTTGTTGACTTCCTGGTGAAGATAGGTCCAGTTATTTAACTGTTGTGTTGTATAACCTGATCTTTTCAGTGTCTCTTCTGGTACGGTTTCTTTCACTCTGTCACCTTGGCTTCATGTTATGAAGCTGTCTTTCTGTCTTTCACTGCGTGTGCTATCGACTCGGTCAATCACTCCTGTGGTTGAAATCTGCGGTTCAGTCAATAAAACAAACACAAATCAACAACAGAACAGCGTTTCAGTGGGTGGCACTAATCTCATAATTCAGCTCGAGTTTGAACTGCACACAAAGGCATCATGTTTGTGTTACTGTGGTTGGAGAAAATGTTGATAATAATAAAAAGAAACATTATATCATTATTTCACAAATATGGCCTCTATATTTATGACGTGATGCGCTTACTTTTCAAACATGATATCAGTTTGCATCTGCCTTCGCTCTAAATTTGGCATCCGCCTGCAGATGTCTGTTGTTCCCTTTGCTGTTTGTGTTTGTGTGGTCTCATATGAACACAGTTTGTCTGCATCACTGGCGCTCATGAGGCAGGGAACGCTTATGGAGCCTATTTCAACTATTTGGGTTTTAAATCATCACCGACATGGTTACGTCACTGGCTAATACGTGGTGTGATGATCACCCACTGAGGCTCATAGAAAATCTGAAGAGTGTTTGACTTCATGGAGACGTTCTCTGATAATGGCTGGTTGGTTTTCTGTCTTAAATAAAAGTTGGGAGTGGATCACAGACGTCTTTTGGGCATGGAGACACTCTCTTTATGAAGGAAGCCACAGCTGGATCTAAGTCAACGTTAGCTGATAATCATGGCTAGCTGAGGAGTAGAAAAGTTATACGATATATTTTTTCCCTGAACCAATCGGAAAAACAATCTAATCTGTGACAAAAATCTCTACTTGGAAGTGAGATTTGTGGTCCGTTGCACCATAATACCAAAAAGCAAGAGTTTGGCGGCAGCAAAGAGCTTGCAATATGTCTGCAATTGGGCAATATTTAACCAGCTGTTAAATGACAACATATACAGCTGGGCTGCCAAACGACCGCGAGTCACGCAATTGAGCATCTTCACATGGTCACATGCTAATCCTCCCAATGCTGGTCCATTATGAACAATTTGTAAAATGGCAAGAAACTGGTATTTAAGCAAAAATAATTGGGCAGGGGAAAGGGACTGCGTGAAAAAAAGACAGAATAAACAAAAAATAAGCAACTATTGATGGATAAGACCAAACAATGACATCACAACAATTAATTCAAAATTAGATATTACTCCAAATCTGGCTTCAAACTGGCCTGTTTTTTTTCACCAGAGCCTGAAGGTTCCTTCCCTCGATGTCTCACTCCAAACTTTTGGTCAAACTGGGCAGTCCTGAACATGCAAGCTAAGGCTTCATTTTAGAAAGGCTTGTAAGACTTTACCTCGTAGAGAAGTATTTTGTTCCCTTCTGGACGGTCTGACACTTTGCATACGGAGAGATAAGAGTGATTTGTCAAAATATTGAGATTGCTGTTTATTTCTGATTTTCTTATCTTTATTTTTTGTTCTGACCTTCTACATCACAGAGTGTATCTAATAATAGTTTTCTGAATGTATTTTTGAGGTCCTACGAGTGTAACTAAAGAGCCAGATCATAAAACACTAATATTAAATCAGTAAAAATGTAACTTAATATTCTGTATCTTTATTCCACAGACGTTCAGGTATTGGACAGATTATTGGGGAGGAAAATAAGTTATTGAACAATAGTTGCACTGGATGCCAGTTGTCTTTTCAGGACACTACGATGTCTCTCTAGTTCAAGAACGTTGTACAAAACAACTATAGAGCACAACATAACATTTTAAAGTTTATCAGTTAACAGAAACAGATGTTGACATCTTGTAGCCAGAAGTTCTTCATGTTCACAGAGCTAAGCATGATAAATAAATTGGGTCAAACTTGGTGTCACATGAGGTGAAATCTACTCCGATTATGTGCCAGGGAATTACCCTGGAACTGAATGATCACCTGAAGTCATTTGGAGCACAAAGCACAGATTAGCCTGTTATGCAAAGCTAGACTTACATGCCGACAGGAAACCAAACCTGCGTCCAATAAACAAGTTTTGAACAGGAACAGCCCCTGGTTTATTGACTGTTTTCCATACGGCCACACATTTCAATTATTTCAGCTTCAACGAAAGAATTCATGTTTCATACTACAAATTCAAAATGAAGACACTTTTTTTACTCCACTGCACACACACACACACACACAAACCAACCAGAGTTGTGTTCAAAAAGATGCCAGGTCAAGTCATAATGGATATTTAGCCAAATCAAATCTCAAAGTTTGTCAAGTTGAATCATACAGGTCACACGCCCTTTTCAGATTTTTCCAAAACTGACCCAGAATCTGATATTGATAATGTATTGATCCAAACTGCAGATTTTCTCCAATGTGTCCCCTTTAGCTTGTTGATGGCCCATTAATCATAAATGTAAACTACACGACTGGATGTTTCTTAATCTACTTGGGTGTTATTATCTTATTTCAAATTTTTAGGTGTAGGCTCGTAAAGAAGGGGCCTTTACTAAGAAGCAGGACTTCTGTTGGTTAGTGTACTTAGGAGTTAACTCAGGGTTTAATATGTATGCATAGTCACCTCTTTCATTAAGGCTATGTTTTCAGATTCATTTTTATAAACCCCATACCACTCTCTGCAGGCCTACCATCAGAGCTGCAGCTGATATCTTAAACAGTCAGATATTTCTTTATTTTCTACGTATATTCCTGATGGAAAACTGTATGTGGATCGAAAAAAAGTACTACTATTACTACTACTTATGCACATATGAGTAAATAATCAAAGTCAAGAAACATGACTTATTCAGATCTATTGTGCACTAATGATGATCGAGTGTAAGCCTCATTTTTTTGCTGCAGCTGTGTGGAATTTCGTCTGGATTATGTATAATATCATCTGTAACAATAAATGTAAATGAGGCGGGCAGAAGGGAAGAAACTACATTTACAGGCAGACTCAGAGGCAGGTATGATAGGCAGGAAGAACATTTTGAACAGGCAGGAAGGAAGGTCACAAAAAAACAGTTAAGACAGGGGTAAAAAAAACAACAAATTAAGCATGTACAACAAAACATGTCACTAAGGCAAAGATTCCTGGATAAACTGGTAACCGAACAATAGAATTGGTTTGGTTAAGGAATAACATGACTATTAAATGGTAGAAGGGTTAGCAGGTGAGGTGGAGGATGTCAGGTGATTGCACTGAGGACAGGTGTTTTGCTGAGGAGAGGAGGGAAAGCCAATTCAAGTTATTGAATTGTTATGCTGGGGGCACCTGGTAGAGAGGGGAAGAAGGGCAGGGGACATTAGAAAGTGGTAATTTGAGGGTTGATGAGGAGAAGGGAGACAGATTGTGACACTTCTGGTTACAGTGATAAAAGTCTCCTGACAGATACTATCATGTTTCACCATAAACACAAAAGCTTTATTAGCTTTAACAGAGGTGAAATCAACCCATTACCATCCCTTTATATATATATATATATATATATATATAGCAATCCCTCTGCTCGCTTCCTTTACTATTAATTCAATTTTGGTCCTGGCCTGGCTCAGGAACAAGAAGCATGACGGCCTAATTCAGCCCAGGCCAAGACTTCAAGAATGTTTGTTTTGTCCTTGTAAGAAATTGGCTGTGTGGCATTAATAACGAGTGTGATCCTGATGCTTTGGACAAACATGAAAAGTCTGTTATGAAGAGTTTTGTTATTGAGCCAGTGTTTGTCACCCCCTGGCAGATCCATTTGTTATTCATTTAAAGTCAAGAGAGCACAGCAAGTACAGACAAGTACCGGCAAGTTTCCGGGTCAGTTTGAGTTGATTGCAGGTAATTTATCCATTCATACATTTTTGCAATTGTAAATTTGTTGTTATTATTTAAGTTAAGAACTACCAGTTCAGAGTTAATATTTAATATTTAATATTTGTGAGTTGTGCCACTACAATAAGATAAAGTGTTGGTGTCACAGAGCAGCTCTGCCAACATCTGGTGTCTTTGTATTGATGATACATTCCTTTTGCAACTTTAGCACATTATCTTCAGCCTGAAATCCCAAACAGTGCTGTCAGTAGATCAAGGGCTGTCATGTACTCTAACACATTTTCTTTGAGTTATTGAATTGGTGTGCTGTGAAGCCACATGATCTGACTCAAACTGGAATCCACCGTCACAGCTTGAACATTTAGTTCAGTGGGATGAGTAATATTTCACCATCAAGACCACCCAAATATAATCTGATCAAATTTTTAATATGTTTAACTCTGTTTTTGAATTACTGAAACTTTAAGGGCTTTAGTTGACTTTAGGCCCAAAGGCTATACCATCCAAACTACAACAAAATCTACTAATAAATGTCAGAGCATGTTACACTATTTGTTGTCAAACAACTCTATCATAAATGATTATCTGCAGAGTGAGACTATATTGTAAAACAAATTTAAAGCACACTTTATGCTGCAGACCTCATGATAACGTAATTTCTTACAAAATTCTTACACTAGCAGTGTATTTTGTTTTGTTTTCAGAAACAAAAAGGCTTCATTCGTGCACGTCAGATTAAAAGCAAATACCAAATATCTGCCTTTTTTTAAAGTTATGATTTGGCCAT
Source organism: Labrus mixtus (assembly GCF_963584025.1). Classification (NCBI taxonomy): domain Eukaryota; kingdom Metazoa; phylum Chordata; class Actinopteri; order Labriformes; family Labridae; genus Labrus; species Labrus mixtus. Next base: position 7,500,405 of record NC_083623.1, on the reverse strand, counting down.
GTTTGCCTTTATTAGATAGAGCAGCTGGAGAGAGACAGGAAATGTTGGGATGAGAGTGTGACATGCAGCAAAGGGCTGAGGTTAGATTCAAACCCGTGGCTCCGCTGTGACAAGGACTATAGTGTCTGTACAGCTCGACATAACCCTCTATAAGGACCCCCCTAGCGGCCTTTTTATATCGGCTGACAGATGTACCAGCTATGCTACAGTTTGATTATCTGATCAGAAAATACATTTACAAGTTAAGCTCTAAAGAGCACAAAGACCACCTATGTTTTCTCCTATAGGCTATTCTTTCCCAAATACTTGAAAGGAAAGCAGTCCATTAACAGAAAATGCTGGGTGGAAAAAAACTCCTTGAAAAGACTGGCATGTCCTTGGGCACCATTGCCAGACATTGACTGCAGAGATGTGATGCTAACGTGGCAGACCCTCTGCTGAGCAGCTTTCTCTCAGTCTGTCCAGCTTCCTGCATAAATTTGATTCTCTGTGAGGCTGGCTGGCTGAGCAGCGCTCCCCTTGCTGTGTGTGTTTGGTTGTCTCAGTTTGCAGCCTGAGGTGAGATCTCGGTGCAGAGCTGAGGATCATACAAGGACAGGCACATCTGGAAAGTCTGCGCCGGCTGCACTTGCCAGTTAGCAAGCTGGTGCTAATGAAAAGCAGGAGCCTGCCTACTGCTCACGTTGTCTGGTTAGCATTAGTTAAGCCAATCATCTGCACTTCTTACCCCACTTCAGCATACTCTCAATCTGAGCAATCCTCAAAATATGTCAATCTTTTTCCATCTCCTCTGTTTGTAGTTTACCATTAAAAAGTTTGCAGAAAAGTTCCAACACACTATGGATCAAACTCATGGTTAAAATGTTGAGACAGCAGGAGAAAATCTACAAGGGAATTACATGCTTGGCCTAAATCTAACTCGGAAAGTTGTATTTGTGTGCTTGATTGTCTGCAGAATCGTTATGTGCTAATATGAGACATACAGCATGTTCTGTGTACGTACAGCTGCACAGTCAGAGCGGTTGTTAGTGGTTTTAAGAATGAGTAAGTATACAAGATACAAGTTTTTTCCTTCCCCTTGAATAGACAGGAAAAAAAAAAGTGACTGCAGTCACATGGCAGTGCATTGGTGAATGCACACTGCAAGGCTGCATGAGACTATATATTCTGTTTATTTTAACCTTAGTAAACAGCCTGCTGTGTGCCTTCTTTTCGTAGTGCGCCAGCTTTCACTGCTCAAAAATCCACCGGTCATGAATCTTTCCCAAGCACGTGACAACGCCCTTGCACATGACCAAAAAAAACCCCCAAAAAATCCGCAACCGGCGGTTCACAAAGTACAGAGCAAGAGGCTTTGCCTTGACTTCTTGCAGGGTATGCAGGGTCATTGCCCCCTTTCTAAGCTGTCCAAGGCCTGCCCTCTTCTTCTCTCATCTCTGCCTCAGCTCATCCATGTCCCAGGGCAGCAGGCTGGGAAAGGTGAGCAGGTGTGACTGGAACACTGAGCCCCATTCAAAGGGGAAGGCCACAGGGCAAAGAGGAGTGCAAGATTTACACCGTGTCCACAATCTTTACTGTACAAGATTTACAGCCTTACCCAACGCAAAGCAGCTCCTGAAGAACGTGGACTCTTGACATTTTAACAGGACAGTCAGTTATTTACAAGGCAAGCTGGTATTCTTAGAGGTCAGGCAGACCTGAATTTGCACCGGTCAATTCCTCGAAACAACTTACAGGTATTTATGACGGGGACTTGAGGAGGAGATATTTCAACATATGTCAAACTCAGTGATTGTATAAAAAAAAAACAGTCATACTGATACACTTTGCATCCATTTACAAGCAAGTTTCCACAGTTACCCAGCATGGGAACACATAAATTCACGTCCAAAATAAACCATATAATAGCCCAAACAGATTATGTTGTGCCATGTTTCTCTACCGTTTCGTTCTTTATCTGTTTTTTCTTCTAATCATCCCTGGTGCTTTTCTCCCGGCTCTGTCTGTACAGCTGCTATGAATAAGAACAAACAGAAACTAAAAGCCTCAGTTTGTTTTCAGTAATAGAATGCATGTCGACCAAAAATAACCAAAACATCTCCTTTTAATGTGTGCCATGTTGAGAAGACAGTCGGAGTCTGCAGTCTAAACAAAAGAACTTGAAAAATAGTGTTTGTGTCAGTTGTTGAGGACTCAAAGAAAGCACCATGGCCTGCTCTCAAGTTTCTTTTAGAGCAATGTTTATGATCCGCGCTTCTGTGTTTGCCCTCGTACTAACAGAGATTATATATATTTCCCATGGGACAACTTTTTGGTTTACATTAATTTAAATCATACAGCTTTACGTTAATCTGTCGTGTTAAAACTTCAGTTTCAGCCCTTCATGTCTCCATGTCAAAGTTCTCTGTGTTTGGATTTTCCCTGAAGCTCTCATTTTGGTCTCTGAGATTCAAGAAGTGAAATAGACTACCAACACAAATATTAAGAAAGGTTATCTTCAGATTGTTTTAAAAAGTAGAAGTAAGAGAGAAAGTGTGGACACATGTTTTTGATTTCACAAAAAGAAGTAAAAAAGAAGAAACTGTACACCATGAAGCTCCACCGAGGTGAAAAGGAATCATTAAATATGCCAAGCTTTGAATCCTCAACACACACACACACAGTCACAAACACACACATCTTAATGCCTGTGATCAGATTGTTTTTGAAGACAAATGTTTGTTGGGTCTTTTTCCTTCATACCTCTCTTAAAATGAATGCATGGGGAGTTTTTCTTTCTGTCAGGAGTCATAACGATGAGTAATTGTGCATCACTTTTGCTACAATACTTAACTGTCTTACCTTTCAAAGAGAAAAACAATAGTTGCTGTTTTACATGATAAATGGCCACATGTACCACCATCTGGTTTGCATATAACTGAGGAAATAAGATATGATATGATTGTTTCTGCCTCCAGAGGAGCAAAGACAGAAGGAAATACCCAAAGATCCCGTCAGAAGTGAGCCTTTCTCTTCCCATCCTCTCAGAGAGGCAGTGGAGATCTGCGGCATATTAAATACCTCGTGTGCTTTTTGTTTTTCTGTAATCAGAAAGCTGCAGTGCTGGCTCTGGGTTTCCCGGTTTTATTCGAGAAGAAACATTTGGCTGAACATTATCCACTTTAGATATGCAATTATCCAACACGTTTTGGAGCTATAATGGAATCTTGCATTCCCATTCCTCACAAAAGAAAAGAAAGCTGTTAACTTCTGATCTGTTCACGATCTTCCTTGATGCCTTTTAATTGTCGTTTAACAGGGAAACTGTTTGGAAATTCCAAAAATGGCTCTTGGGTGCCAGATAGACTTTGGAAACTAGGAAAGTATGCAGTAAAAAGAGTCTTTATTAGCAGGCAAGAGGTGGATGATCTGATGCAGCAAGGACACAGAGCCAGACACGAGGAGTCAGAGAGTCAGGCTGGACAGCGGGCTACAGAACAGGCTGAGGTTAAAAACACTTACATGTGACTAGTCAGACTAAAGAGTACAGCCCTTTGCTGGTCAAATGCTATGCTCAAACTACAACACAGCAGCCCGCCACTAGACAGGGCTGTAGCCATAGACTGGCTCCTCCTCTACTGCCCACATGTAAACGAGCACAGTGAACGATAGATCCTCCTGGGAGCGGAACAGTTTGGCAGTATTTTGATCAAAAAAATTAAAATGTAAGCTGTTTCAGGTTGAATTGGCATTATCAACCAGAGCAATGTGTAACCACATTTAGCACGGCCATGTGGACGTTAACCTGCAGTTAGGACTAAAGACTGGCAGTGCTAGTACTGCTCGGTAAACCAAATTACATATAAGTTAGTTTTAGTAATTATTTCCTGCCTCTGACTTGATTTTGTAAATTCATTGATAATAAGAAGATTATGAGCCTTCTAGTCTGCTACTTGCTTTGTCTCCTTCTTATGGAGTTTTATTCTATTCAACATGTTGAGATAAAATAAATTAGACTCAGAGGTCACAGCTGACTGGGTGTACCACGCCTGTTTGGCATTGTTTGAAGAATTTTTGCTGAATATCTTGGCCAGTCGTCAGACCTCATTTCTTTGTGGTATAGGTGCATCACTTTGGTTTAGAATGACTACAATGATTATTGCAGAAGATTCAGAGCCACGAATATCACTGCAACAAGTCTAGACTTCGGTAATAGTAGGTTGTCACCTTTTAATGTGACTGTTTTCTTTGTCTGACTGTAGCCTTGTTTTTGTAGTTTTATTAACTATGATTTCATAACTTTGGAGGGATGTGTGAGCTGGTAGAAAGGAGGAAGGAACGTTTATTGTGGACTAACAACACTGTGGCAGATTTCGTAGCCAAGGTATTTTCTTCCATGAGTCTTGTTGGTGCACAAACAGGTTTCTATCTTGACTTCAAGTGCTGCATACCTCTTAGAAAGAATAAGACTTTTTTCTGCAGGCGTCCCTTTTCCTCGATCATCAAATACAGTTCACTCTCCTCAGACCTCTTTGGCTTTTAGACTGTATTAAAGTAAATCCACAACAAGGCCGCAACAGACAGCATCAGGGCTCCATCGTCATATAGTCTGGAGTTACACACCAGAGATGTTGGCCTTCGTTGGCCATCATTTTCTTTTCTGTTTTGCTTCCACGATAAGCTGACGGAGTCAACCTGACATAATTAGTTGTCTGGGGTTTGTTTGGGTTGTGAATTTGCTGCTGTGGTGTAAATCAGCAAGGAGCTGGCGGCCAATGAGACAGCCCGGAGCCACATTAAAGAACAGGGGCGGCTTCTCTGCCGCCGACCACATTCACTGCTCAGCCGCTTCCCATTGTTTTCCCCTCAGGACCTGGCAACCACAGATGCAGACTTGGACCATCTAACTGCAGGCATATTTCTTCTCACAATTTGTCCTGTTACACCATGAAATGTTGGAATTGTCCCCCCAGAGTGAGATTTTAAGTGTCAAGAAGATTCAAACTAGGACTCCGGTATATAGGTCACGCGTTGACAGTTTTTTTTGTATTTGTGCCAAAGCGAAGGATAATGTTTACATTTTTACCTGCAGTGTGCACACAAACTGTACATTTTCCATACCGTGTCATGCAAACATATACAAGTGGCAGTGCTTCAGCATGTGCATAAGGGTCACATTCAGTCAAAAGAATAAATATAGCTTCTTTGCTTTTAAAAATATGAGGCCAAGTCGACAGGGAGCCAGGTTGTCTGAGTAGACAGACCTACTTTTAGTCAAAAGGAAACTCTGCACGTGCAGAAGCAATTCACCTTCGGGTCAACAAGCCGTGGAGAGGAAAGTTGTTCGAAAATGCAAAAAAAAAATGGAACAAGGAAGAAAAACTGTGGCTGTCAGGACGCCCCCTCTCTCTCTTGGTGGAGATATTTTTATGACACTCTTAAGGCTATAATCGCGGTCTCCTAACTATGTCTTGTGGTTTGTTGAATGGAAGTGTTTATCTGAACCCTGCGGAAAAGTGACAGGAATAGTAGCCGACGGCAGAATAACATGAAACAGCCCTCTGCTGGCCAGAGTGAAGCCAGAGTTAGACTCTGCTATTTTGGATCAGGAACCTCTGTGCTCATTTTAGAGCCTGTCCAACAGGCCCCGTCTCTAATCAAAGGATTAAACCCGCTTTATTCTGAAAATGGGAAATTACTGTACCAACTGCATGAAATGGCATCAAAGACAGCAGCTTAGTTTTTGCTGACTTGTTGGTGTGGAGGGATTTGAAGCACAGCTGCTAAGGTTTTAAGGGAAACACGCTGACCAGATATTTTTTCAAGTTCTGTCAATTGGCAGAGTTTATATCGTTCTTTGAACAGATTCTGAGAGTCTGTTTTTGGAATATGCATTCTTGTTTTATCCGCATATGATCTAAGATGACAAACCAGCAAATATTCTCTTTCTGTTCACTTTTAGTTTTACATATTTAATGTGCAACATTCATTCTGGAAACAAGTTCTCCGCATCACAGCTGGTTTTAGTTGCAGGCGGCATCCTCAAAAACCTAAACATCTGCATACATCTCCATCCCAGACAAGCTTCCAACAGTGACAACTGTTTCAGGGTTGCTTCTCTGGACTGGTACCAATGTGAAATCCCCGTGTGTTTTAGCATTAAGCACACATATGTTGGCCAAAATATCTTACATTTCACATCATATTTTGTAAAGTGACTATTTTTTGTGTTTCAAGTCTACTCATCATTTTAAAGCTAAGGCTTTTGAGTGTAAACAAACAATCTCAAGCATAAATCATGCAGTCCACTTGATTAAAAAAGTTAGTTTGACTTACTTACTTACTTGCTTTGCAACATTTTTTGGTCACATCTGTGAGGATATTAATATTTTTCCTGGCTCACTGTTTATAAAAATGGAAGTCCCTACAATCAACTTGTCTTGAGTTTTTTTTTTAATCAAATCAAGAAATCTATATATCGTTTTAACACTCGGTAGAATGGCTGGAAAGAATGGTTTCTAGGTTTAGATCTTCCTCATTCACTCAACAAAAACAAATATAGGATGATGAAAATATGAGCATTTAACTGACACACTGTTGTAGGGCTGGGAAATATATCGAGTTTTTAAGATATATCGATATATTTTCAAACAAGATATATGGTAAGACAATATCGTTAATATCGATATAGTTTATGTTGCATTAAAATAACGTTACAGAGGTGCCAGTTCACCTTTTTCTCATCTCACTGATGATGACTGACTGTCTGTCCCTCTTAACCCTGCTCCTCCTCTCTCTCTCTCTTTTATTGTATTTAAGGAACATTTTTATTCTATAATATTACTTTTTAAATTCACAAACAGGTAGTTTATTTTTCCACGTGTTTTCACTGTTAATAAAATACATATCGATATATATATTGAGTATCACCATTCAGCTAAACAATATCGAGATATGAGTTTTGGTCCATATCGCTCAGCCCTACACTGTTGTTGAAAGTTTGAAGTTGCTTGTTCATATTGAACTTGAACCAGTGTAACCAGTATTAAACAGTGCATTGATCCAAAGATGTATATGTGTTTCAGTGCTGTGGTACTGCCCTGTACATTTTCCTTTCAGCTGTCAACATGGGCTCAAAGTGAAGAAAGGGACTGCTACATCATTCAAATTCGCACCTTGTTTTGATGTTCTGTAGAGGAACTACTTTCTGAGTCCTTGTCTGGACCCACATTGTGTTGTGATATTCCCTCGCCCCAGCATCCCCCTCTGCACCCAAACACAGTCCATAGGGGGTCCCCCATGAGAGGCGGTCGGCCCCGCCCTGAGGAGCACTAAGCTCAGTGACACGGCTGTCAGATAAAATCTCTGAGCTTCCCTAAGTCCATGTTGCCAGGGGTGAACATCAGGAATGTCGCCTGGTGACAAAGGACGATTAGCGGCCTGATTTCTCCATAAACTGACATTTGTGGGTTTTCATGTGTTGTATGGGAATCCTTGGCATTGAGGTTTGGAGGACATCACAAAGGCTCCTGAAGGTCCTCTTTCAGACTCTGCATTCAAAAGATGTTGTTTGAACACATGTGAAATTTTTGTTTCCATTTGACAAAGTGGAGATAGTCGACTCTCCTTTCCCATAAAAAGCTGTTGCTAGCTGTGAGACTTTTTATAAAGTGTTTCAGCAAACACTGTCGTTACGTAAATAGATTATTAAAGTGCTCCTTGATCAAGTTTTTCATGTTAGCAATATCAGTTTGGGATAACCCAATATTGCGGTATTAGTATGGCTTGAGCCTCCAAATGCAGTGTGTCCTGCAATGTTTAATGTAGAAGAAGTAGAAGGAAGCACCGAGGGTTTCATAAAACTAGGGTAGTCACATACTGACAGGGGAATATTTTAATTCTAAATCCATTCCTGAAATGTCATCCTCAAAAAATAACAATGCTGTCCTTTAATAACAACAAGTGATAGAGTGGAGTGATACTGACGCGCTAGTGGTCAATACAAAGAAAACAAAATGCCTTTAAACTCAGGTATTGACTTTGAATCAGAAATCAAAATGATTTCACAGAAACGTTTAAAGCTTAAATGGATCATATCTCCACTTACTCACTCAGTTGTCGAATTTGATAAATAAATCTGTGCCTTTGTAAGTGAATAGATTTTAAATTCACTACCTCCTGTTAAAAAAAGTCAACATCTCATATCAGTGATAAAAAGTGTGATGTGTAAAAAGAACATTTTCTTGAAATTGAACAAATGCTGACATCCAAAGTGAGTACTCATGTCAACCCCTGGTTTAGAGTCAGTCAGGACTTAAAGCAACCTTTCCTCCAGCTTTGCTAAAACCTTTGTTCTCCAACAGTTGAATTAGCCGCATGTAGCTATACGTAAGAAATGCATGTCAAACTCTAAATAGCAGTTGATCCCTTTATATAACAGGGTTGAACGGCAACAAAGTTATGAAAATCTTTGCTCCCGAAGGCATTCTGTTCCTGCCATGCGAGAAATAAGGTCCTTGTTTACAGCACAGATTCTTGCTCTTTTAAAATGACCCTTTGTTTCAGAGTAATGAACGTGTTTGCAGGCTCCGCGGACTCAATCTGATTTACTCGTGTTACCACAGTAGCTAATCGTTCTGATCCTGTCGTTAATCTTAACTGGGTGGCTGTTTTGAGACTTCCTGGTAGGGAAAAGCAGACTGTAATCACCTCACTTAGCTGAGAGTCCGCACAATGAAGCGATGCAGAGCACTTTTGGTCAGGTCTCCGCCTTGATCTGATCCTATGATACGACACGGACAAGTGGCAACGAGGTGTTTGCTTATTTTTTTCAGTCAAAAAGAGTTTCCTGCGAGAGTGCAGCCTTAAACAAAGACCCTTTATCTCCATCTTCTGATAAAGAGGGTTATGTTTTAGACTTTAAAAAAACCCCGTAAATTTCCACTCCTGATCTGGGTCTTGGATTCATACTCAGAAGGATCAACATGGATGTGGGAGAGATTATTGCACACCAAATTTGATCACAAATCTTAATATAAATGCATGACTCTAAAAACTTTGCAAAGATATTTAACTTCTCAGAGCTTAATAATACAAAATAAATTATTTTTTCTTTTAAACTTGGCCATTTATTTCCATACTGTTGACCTTTTATTGGCAAAGTTTTGGAACCTATAACAAGACATTTTGTTTTTTACACGTTAAGTTCGACAACTTAATTTACGAGAGAAGCAGCGTAAAAATGAGAAATAAATGCCAGACATTTAATTGACATCTATGTTTATTTAAGTTGACCGTATCAAAATGTCGTTCTGAAGTTTGATACCAACCAGTGTTTACACAGGTTTCAACTTTCCAATATGAGCTACCATATGATCACAAGCTATATTTCTGTCTGATTTAACTTCAGAGTTTTATGAATGAGCTTTAATATATATAGATGTGTAAAAAGGAATTGGGTTAACCTTTACATTTAGGGTTGGGGGGTGTGGTCGCTGGGATTTCTATCACGGCCCATTTCCCACCTAGAACACCCTGAAGCTGTGGCATCCCCCCCCCATTAATAGCAAAGTGGTTTGTACCAGAAAGAGAGCAGGCCGAGCAGGATAACATCTGGCCACTGCAGCCGCAGCCTGGTTAAACTGGGAAGGTCAAAATGCACACTTCTTTCATTCTCTCTTATTGGACTCTAATTGCATCCAGGCCATCCAGTAGCCGGCAGAGAGGGGTTTCCTCGGGAGCGTCCAGTTGGCCTGGCAGCAGCAGAAGTTCCATTTAACTTGAGCTAATGTGAAAAGCAGAGAGGGAAATTTAGATGCTGCTATGTACTCACATGCTGAGGCTTAAACAAGCACACAACAGGACCGATGAAGAGGTTTTATAGCTCACAGTAAAAATAAATATTTCTCCCTGCATGACTCCAGCATGAAGCGGAAGAGGAGGCCTTAAGGGGACCTTTCTCTTTAACAGCTGTCACCTCTGATTTAGGTTTTCTTTTAAAATGTATTGTTTTATAAACCTGCTGAACTTATCCTACAAACAAATAAAACGTTTCTTAGCAGTGAGAGTGGACACATGCACATAAATCTAATATCCAACATGTAAAAAAAGGAGAATATGATCATGGACTGTAGGTCAGAATTGATGATGTTTAAGCAATAACTTAAGCAGAGAGGGAGTTATGATGTACTGCACCCTTGTGCCTGTGATGGAAACATAGCAGTCCTGATATTTAATTCAACATCAGGGCCTTCCACAAGAGCCGGCTGTCTGCCAAACAGCTTTCATTTCTTCTATTGTTCAGTCTAATGAAATAGTATACTATTTTCGATGGCAGGTTGGCATTAAGCCAGACCGAATATCACAACCAGGACAGGAAGTCAGACAAGGAAACATACAGAACACCCGGTCAATTTCAAAATAAAACACAACATACGGACTCGCGACAGAGCAAAACCGTGGCGCTGATGGACCACGGCGCGCACGGACTATGCGGGGATTTGAGGTTAGATTAGGATAATTCTTGTTATAGATGTTTCCACATTTCTTGAGAGCTATTTAGTTTGTCTTTTGTTTTCTTCACCTTTCCTACATTTCTGATTCCCCTGTCTCCTATTGTACAATAAGAAACCATCATTAATTCTGATGTTGTCCATATTTCAACAATTTTCACTGGCCTTCTCCTTAAAATGCATTTCACTCATTTTTTTAAACTATTCATGATGCACAAGTCACAAAACAGACGTAGGTGATGTACCAAAACACTCGTGTCAATTAATGGCAGTTCTGGCATCTTATAAAATCCCTTCTGTGTCAAGATAAAAGACAGAATCTTCGTTGGTGCTCTGCAGGGACACTTTGTCTCTGTCCACTGGAGCACATGGACAGTCAACAACAGAGCACGTCGGTGGAAGTGGAGATAAGTAGAAGCTAATGCAGCGTGGTGACCCCTCTCAGAGGGCAGTGTTGACTGACGCACAGCGGTGTCGTGTGCAGACAGAAAGATGTCAAACAAAGGGAATATCTCTTTAACTCTTTCCAGGGTTTGCTGGTGAGGTAATCCATAAAGTGCTTTGTGTTAGAGCTTCACACCACTGACTCATCGTTTCATGATTTTGAACATCATGACTCGTACAAATATCCAGGAGACATCACAGAGCACACTGATGTGAACACAGGTTTATGTAGTTAACTGTCTGTATTATTTATTCAACTTTAACAACTTCTTACTTGGGTTCATTTACAGAAATGAGAAAGAAGTTACCGAGAAGTCACGTTTTCTGAACTTCAACTGATCTCGGGTTTTGTGATGACCTGCAGGTCATAGTTTTCCTGGAGATACACAGCAGGGCTTTGCTACTACTCATTTCAGTGAGCATGATATTATTTATTGATTCTAATGGAAGACCTTTACAGATTGAGTACATTTTAAATCCCTCCCCTTCAAAATATGATGATAGAGTTCACAAAAATTTGGACTGTATTAGCTATTTTTTCCTCCAGCGTTCTACTTTCTATACCAGTTAGAAGAAAACCAACATTCTGACCTCTATCACCTCATGGACCTGTTTTTTTTTTAGCTTTGGTTAAACAATGCAAGTTAAGTGATGTCATGTCTTTCATTCAAAGATGTACCTTTAGGAGAAAAAACTATAATCTGAGATCAGGACTTATCAGGATCAGGACTGATGACTGAGGTAACGCAGCTGAGAACTTCAACAAAAGCTGGTCAAATAAACGGAGTCAACATCTTATCCAGACACCAATCGAAACCTTGGGCCTTTCAGAGAGATAGGACAGAGAGAGTCGGAAACAGTGCTGAAGGTCTGAGTTGAACCCGGGCCGCCTGGTTGGAGGATTCTTGCCTCTGTACATGGATCGGCTCTTTTCACAGACTCTCATATTATCAAGCTATTTTGTGGTTATCCATCGCACCACTCGCTCCCCTTCCAATCAGACCCTCTAAGCTTTGGATGAACCCTCACACGAACAAACCAGCGACAAGTCTAAATGGATCATTTCCACTCCAGTAATCACCAAGATCCCTGTGGTAGATCGGGTCTAATTCCTTGGCCTTGTGAAGACCTCAGACACCATCAAGTCTAATTTCTTTGGACAGGTTTACAGACACGATGGTTACTACAGACTCAGCCCTCATCAGGAGGTGTTTGTTTAATAGCTTCATTAGTGCGGATACTGACTAACTCGCACACTTCAGCAAAATATGAACTCTTTGTTTATTATCTGAAAAGCACACTTGAATTCTTTGAGGTGATGGGGAAATTACAGAAATTCTCTGCCTCTCTGAGGTCTGCATCCTAAATCTCTTAAATTCCTAAATTACTATGTAGATAAGACCATAAACACATGTTTGCTAAGTGAGCAGAACACTTTAAGATGTTAGGCCATGTAATCACGGGAGTTTCAGGGATTTAAATAGTGAATATAAAAGTGTTTTGGTGCAGTCATTGGAATGAACGCAGAGATACAATTCAACACAAGTCTGCAGTTTTATTTTTTTTTACCACAAAACATCTATTAACAGCTAGGGCTTTGTTTTACTTAAGTCTTTGAAATTACCCTTCCTTTATTTGGGACAGGCTTCAATACGAGACAGGCTTTTCATTATTTTCAAATCAAACATGTGCACAACAAAGATGGGAAAGACCAAATATTTAACTAGCGACAAAGGATAGGATATCAATAACCAACTAAAATAAATAATTTAATCTTGCTTTGTAAAATGGCATTCAAACCTGCTTCACTGCCTGTACACAGAAGCACAATTTTGTCTTTCTTGGACAGGTGTTGTATTCATCTTTTTGTCTTTTAAACTATTTTGGTATGGAAATCAGAGGGGCCTCTAATTCGAGAGCTGCCTTTATTTGTCAACACATGTGGCAACATTAGGCAAGTTTTATGGTATTCTTATTTTTCTGCAGAAACATGTACTTTGTCTCTTTTCTCTGTCATGGCTTTTGAGAGTTTTGTGAGCAAAGCTATACAGTAAAAGCTTTGTGAGACCTCTGTCTTCACTTAACGCAAATATTGATAGACATCATTATGGCTTTCATCAGTAGCTTAACAATTATCTTCAAAGCCCATTATTTGAAAAATAGATATTAATAAAGATAAACAATAATACAGTAAAAGACGGTATTTCTATGTCTAGACTTATTTACAAAATAAACCTTACCAACAATAGTCAACCTTAATGTAGTTTCATACTATGATTTAATAGTACAAGCTTTTCATACTGTATGTCTTTGCTTTAAATGTTTAGTTTCGTGAATCTACATCATGCTTTTCTTGATGGTTAAAGCAGAAAATATCTGATTCAATATCACTATGGGAAACTCAACAATCAAGTCAGGATTCTTTATTGATAAACTGTCGAACATTCAGCTCTCCCCATTGATCTAGCAGACCATTCAATTCTAAAAGCAGCTCTTCATCCCCCACTGACTGTCTTACCTGGCCTCGGCATGTGGCCGTAAACTCTCCGAGGCTCTGTGTAATTATGAAGGGCTGTCCAACACCAGCAGATGACAGCTGAAACAGCTTAGTGGCTCTTTAAAATTAAAGTCAGAGATGTTATTTTTTTTCTTGCCCAGAGCCGTTTGATGACACAGACACCAAAGAGTACAGTAGATGAAAGACACTGGTCAAGATGGTACCATTACAACCTGCCGTAGGTTTGAACTGATGCTACCCTGTCATTTGAAGAGTCTGCCAACCCCACGCTAGTGAATAGGTCGCCATGTCTGTTTCCTTAAATGGTAAAGCAGCCAGTGTTTTGGATGTGTATAGTGCTGCATCAGTATTAGCTTTTCACCACAAACTTGGATCACATAACCAAGCTACAATAGCCTCATAAACTGGAAATCTAATGGTACTATTCATGTTTGATGGAGAGGATTAGGTAATGTCTATACTCTGCTTTAATTTCTCTGTCATTATTAATTCATGTTCCTAAACTCTTCGCTGAATGGATGCATTTTTCACAGTCTTCAATAGTGTTCCTTTATCCAGAAATCTGTGATGGTTGATGTCATCTGAAAACAGAAAGCCCACAAGTGAATCAACCACAGTGATGCTTCTGTGTAACTTTGAGCGATTCGTTTTGGTACTTTAAGACACATTCAGGAGCAATTAAAGTCCACTGAAAGAAGAGCTTTCTATAGCTGCTAAGTAGTGAAACATCTCTGGGTTTGCCACGTATAAAGATTGTAGAATAGTTTTACCCTTCAAATTCTCTTAATTTCTCGAGCTGGTGGCTGTGATTAGAGGGGTAACAAGAACTTCTTCAACTTCAGGATCCTATTAGGACATTTTAGGTGTTAAGACATTTCTTCATGTGTAAAGGTTTCCAACCTGCAAAGTGTAAACATCATTATTGGTTATTGAAAATAGTTTTTTCACATGACTTAATATTGGAAATCATACGCTGATACCGCTCAGTGCTCCACTCATATCGGCACAGATAATATCGTCTGACAGACATCTTTTAAGTTCTTCAAAGTTTCATCTGTAGTGCAGAATTAAAATTAAAAAGAAAATCATGTGAGTAAAGTTAACACAGCGAGCTCATGTTTGATGATCAGACATCAGTAAAGCTTTAAACCACAAACAGGGATGTGTATCCATCACATACTGTACGCTAAGGGAGCTAAAAATGGTGCAGAATGTTTTTGGACATTAAGACAAATTGACGTTTCTGTGTAGTGATATAGACATATAGCTTTGACTCTCATTGTTTTTCCAATAAACATCTGTCTAATCTTTACACCTCATACGTAAGACCAAAAGCACAGAGCTGACTTCAAGATGACTTTTCTTATGAAACACCACGCTGTGGTTTTGTATAATAATTGTGCAGCTTTAAAAGTGCAAAGGGATTCAGTGCCCTGTAATAAGGTTTTTGCTTGCCACATTATTTCTTTTATAAACCATACATGCTCCATTAAGGAAGGTCTTATGAGACAGAACAGCATATTGTCTGTGTGCATACAGTATGTCTGGCTACAGTACTGTAAAAGGAGCCCACTGTTCTCGTAAGCTGCCGTGCTCCGAGCAGTAGCCTGTAAGTTCTCCGAGGAATGTTAGTAATTAGCTCAGTAATCACAAGCTTTTGGAAATCTGCAGGAAAACAGACTTTATCGCTTTGTGAAAGTACTGTCTGCACTACGATGGCTTTCTAAAAGACTGCTTTTATTGTGATGGTGAAGCTGGAAACCAATCAACAGGTGCTATTGTGTAGCACATTAGAAGTAAAAGCTGAATCATTAAGGCTCAACACAAACTCAATGCTCATACACATCCAGAGATGTTGGACCATGAAGTGGAAATTATGGCTACACACTCTGTTAAATGCTTTATCTTTCTTATTAAGTAAAATCCAGCAAAAGCCATTTAGGTTGTCACATTAATTTGGCTTTCCTCAAATCAAAGTTCAAAGAAAAGGCTAGACATGCCCTGACCAACCGGCTGGAGACATGAATCAGCTGATTTTCATCCTGTTCAGCTGTGATCGTTGACCGGCTGGTCCTCACAAATAGAGCTGATTCTGTGAGCAGCCGATGGAACGCTCTGGTATTGGGAACGTCAAGTGAATTTTTTGTCAATGGGTGTTTGTCTCTCAGAGATCCAGCTCAAGTAGAACTGATGTCCTGCTGAGTGTTTATTGCTCTGAGAACATTTTCAGTCTGGTTGGGGTCGATCGATTATCGGCCTGGCCAATATCTTACTTCCTTACTGGGTAGTAAGATCACAAAACAAATGTGTACTTGTTTATTTTCTCAAAATAACATTACATGTTAGTGCAATAGAGGTATATGTTTCAATGTTTCCCCTAGGTTTACAGCGTTGGGGGGAGGGGGGGGGGGGGAGACGTCGACACACGGCGACACACTTGAAGGAATCTTGGTGTTCATGGGTTACTTTTAATGACAGCTGTTCTTTTCTATCGGAAAGGTATCCTTAAATGACTTCTTTCACTGATTTCCGACTCTATCCACTATCCTATCTCTACAATAAAGGCCTTTCAAGGGGGGCGGGGCGTTGGGGGGGGGCGGGCCGCCCCCCTAATATAATGGTAGGGGGAACACTGTGTTTAATGCAGTAAACTGACATGGCAATGTTATTCATTCATAAAGATCAGAGGTGAATAAGAACTTTATTTTAACTCGGTCTCCTTTCAATATGTTGGCATAAATCTGGGTATTTGAGCATTCCTTTAATTCCCAATTATGTAAGCAGTTCACATATCAATCTCCTAATCTAGGCACTCCTTCCACCTCCATCTTTTAATGTTAGATGGACAGAAACCGAAATGTGAGCAGGCGTCTTTGATAGACAAACTTCTACAACAGCCATGAATCACACTGTAGTCCTCCAAGGCAGCTCCTCAAGAGGATTCACTGTTTTTCTTTATGACTGAGCACTTGGCTTTCCCCCACATGGCTGAAGACTCACGGGGCAATTTCTCATTTTTGTTTTGACTGATTTGCGGAAGAGCCATTGTTCAGGCTGTGTAGTCCTCGTGGGATCACCCGCGTTTTGCGAAGAACTTTGTCCTGGTTTTTGAGTACAATACATGTGCCACTTTCTCTCTCAAAGCATCGCAGCACTTTCACTGTAAACGTGTGTTTCTGTATGAAAAGAGACGACGTAAAAAGCATGCTTTAAATGACTAAAAGAACTACGAGTGCTGTATTCAAGACAGGACTCCCACTCATGACAAAAAAATGGCAAGAAGCAGTGATGGAGAGTGTGACGTTATGTCCCTTAAAGGCTGATCTGTTAAATAAGACAACTATAGTGATTTTTTCACTTCTGAATTTGTGCCTCCAGCTAAAAAAATACCTGAAGTAAGCTTAGTATATTCACACCAAAGACGAATGCCTCAAACCCTCTCTCTCTCTCTCTCTCTCTCTCTCTCTCTCAGGCCCTGACAGGCAGAGTTGGTCCTGAAGAGGGAGCCTGTGTTTGTGTGTCCATTATCAAGCCAACCCATCTCCCCTCGGTGCTGAGTGCTTCTCCGAGGTGTACAGTACTGCCAAGCAGGGCCGGACAGAGAAAGGACTCCATTCTTCTCTTGACTCATGGCAAAAGTGCAGCCCTACCTCCAGCTCTGGTTTCTGTGATCCTTTTGTCTCGCGCCACCGATCGAGGACACAAAATGGGTCTGGAGGGAACCCAACACCAAGACCTCATGTTTCTCATCACCACAGTCACAGGAATGAAAAAAAAAAAGGGACCCAGAAAATAATCAAAAAATTTGCTTTTTTTATTAACAACTTTTTCATGAGGCTCTCTCCTTATACACATGAAAATGTCATTAAACCCTTTTCACTCTTAAATCCATCATCTTTGACCTGATATGACATACAGTCTTACATTCTGCCCGTAACCTTTAAATAGGAATTTCCCGCTAGCACTTGAAACAGTCCCAGGTGGTCTGCCAAGTAAAGTAATGCCAATGACCCAGTAAGGTGAGAAGAATACCTTCCTCTGAGTAGCTTTTGCTCCGCACAGAATCGGACCTGAATATTTCAGAGGCCAATCAAAGCGCATACTTGTAAATGGAGCTTTTTTTTTTTTTTTGTGAAGGAATGCTTCTGGTGAACACAGATTTGCCATAAGATATGTGTGGTACCAGATCTTACCTTCACCGTCAAAGGAGTACAGTACCCGTGCAAGACCACAGGCCAGGTACTGAAAGGAATAGAGTTTGTGTACCTTGTGCATGTGTTTGTAATTGAAGTTGTCATACCAATAATTTAAGGCAGGTTACATTTTCAAGGAAAAGACTCACAGTGAGCAAAACCAGTGTCAAGTCTACCATCCAGCAATGATTCCTACCAATGCTTAATCTTAATCCCTATTACTATATGGATACTTCTGGATTACAAATATGATAACTTTGTTTCTTCCGTTAAAAGAGTCCATGTACATCATGCCCACTGAGGTATTGGCACCAAATTGTAAGTTGGCTTGATTTAGTTTTTTTTCCCTTATTCACTTTCCCTACTGTAACCCAACCTGGCATAGGCATTGTGGAGGCTTTTGCAAATTGGGTGAACATCTTGGTTCTGGCCTTGCTCTGTAGCCCACATTATACACTTATGTTAACCCTGTTGTATCATGGTTTTGGATTGAAGCTGGGTGGCTGCGTGTTTCTCTGTGTCTTGTTGGTCTGGTCTTTCCAAGCTGAGTTTAGCCACAAACAGACTCAAGCCAAACTTTTATCTCTTGTCTTGTTTAACGTCTTGTTTAAAGTACAAGCTCAAGCATGGGTGAGGATATTCAGTGTGGGTGAAACTGCTGATACATCGATCTTTATATATGCAAGTATTTTTTTTAATCGAAAGCCATAGCAGATTTTTCTTTACAAACAATCCCTACAAGTGCAAAACAGGCCACATGTAAGATGCATGGCGTGACAGACTGAGACAAATTGGAATGAAAACAGGCATTGATTAAATTCCACACAAGGTAAAATAAAACATGCACCCTTAAGGAAGGCAAGTCTGCCAGTAGTAATTGAAACCAATTGCATGTCTTGCTGTTTTTCAAAGCCCAGAGGCTGAACCCCGAAAAACAAGGAAAAGAAATGCAACAAAAGTGGGTTACTGGGTCATTCTTGACTTTCAAGACCTCCTTAAAATGTAAGCCAGTGTGCCGTCCGCCAAAATCCAACATTGCAACATTGAACATATGTCAGTTCGATGTCAGATTTGATCCTCCCAGTGACACACAAACAAAACACAGGTGTCTGTATCTCAGCTGTTTACATCTGTCTCTCACGCAATGCCGGTCTGCAGGGATGTGTAGTGTCCGTGTGGAAACCTGTCCGCCACAACTATCTCTAATATTTCACACCTCTGTGTGGAGAGTGGGGGGAGGCCGATTTGTGGTCCACAACACACAGAAAATACTTGACTTGCTCTCAGTTCTCAGTCATTGCTGTGGGTGTGCAAGCAGAAGACATCATGTCCATTTCCAGGCCACAGTCTGGGTCCCAAGGCCAACTTCAGAGCCATGTGCGGTGCTCGCATAAGCCTTGATCCTGTGCACTGAGTAACAGCTTGAGCTTTGCTTATATATATAGATCCGACTGATACGTATGTAATGTGTTTTTCAGATACGTTTTTTGAAAATATATGAATATATTAATCAATAATAGAATTTGACAAACAATAAATCCCTAAACTGTTTCTTCCCAAGCTTCTGTATTGAAAAGTTTTGGGATCATCCGTCATCATTAAAGGGACAGTGATTGTTGGCCAGCATGATAAGAGAAAAAATGTCATGTACAATAACGTTGTTTAATATTGCAAATAACATTACAAAAGTGCAATAGATAAACAAAAAAAATGAAGAGTATATTAGCTATAAATACGTTTTATGTCTACCTGCTGTTCTTCATGTTTGACACAACAGCTGTGTTTGATGCACGTTCCCTCTCAGTCCTAAATACATCCAAAAAGCAAAAAATATTTAACACTGAAATGGAACCATTTCATCAAAAGGATTGCTAGCTTGAACTTCATCTTACAGATACGATGTGAAAGCATGGCCATTATACTACAGCCTCCATCCAATAGGTTCAATAATAATAATAATGATAAGTGTGATAGATGTAGAGTTTGCAATGTATGTAATGTGAATGCTCATTACGTGATAACAATGACATTGAAATTAATTGCGCAGCCATAATTGAAAGCAAAATTCATAACAAATCATCTTTGTCAAGACTTTCCTATAAAAACCCATGAATATCCACTCGCATCATCAAAGTCAGAAGATACCCTACAAAAAGAAAAAGAAAAAAAAACTGTTTTTGGCTATTTTTTTCAGATCACAGAGTCAAAGAGCACAACTTTTGCACAATTTAGAATTTATTACTGTAAATATTATTTATCTTATTTTTACCTCATTTTATTTTATCTTTTTACCTCATTTGGTCGTATTGCACCGCGGGTCGGAGACAAACGCAATTTCGATTCCACTGTATGTCTGGCATATTTTGAAATTGACAATAAAGTTGACTTTGACTTTTGACTTTGAGACTGAATGACGGACTCTGTGCATGCATTGTATCAAAAAATATGTCAGAGAAGCAGAACACATAAAGAATGTGATACTCGCAGTATCCAATCAATAATTTGGCCTCATCCATTTTGGTTGGGACAACAGGATTTCTTTGGTTGTCGACTTTACAGATGGTACTTGGTAGAGGCGATGCCCTTGTGTGTCCTGTATAGATGTTTTGAGTCTGATATAAACTATACTTAGCCTTCAAAGTGTTGTTGAACCTCCACAGCTGGTCCCCTGAATATTATTGACATTAGAGCCTGTGATTCCACCATGATGTTAAAGTGTGAGTCAGACGGGTACAGATACAGTAGGTATACAGGAGGGCACTCACTGTCTTTGCTGTGGCAGGGATGCTGTGTATTAGAAGCCGAGCCTGTAACCCGACACAAGGCTAAGGCCAGAAGGAATTATAGGCCATCGGATAAACAGAAGCTGCAGAGGGGTAGCAGGGCGTGCTCCCTTCAGGAAATTAAAAGCCATTGCTTCTTCCTTTAGTCTGCCTGTCTTCTCTCATCTGCTGCCAGCTAGGTTAATGAAAAGCACACTAATAGTGTCTGGGGTCTTTCTTTGCTGTTGTAGTCTAGTATTGGCCTTTCTACCTCTTACGTAAGGGGTTATATGAGCATAATGTGCATTGCCAACACTTGCAGGTTCTTGCAAAACTTGCAGAATTTTATCTTCAACATAGCTTTTGGTTAATTTAAAAGATTTAAAATATAACAGTTGTTGTTTTTTGTGCAAACCAAGCAACCAACCTCTGAGTCTGAAATGAGTCTGAAATTGAAACTATCACAGGAGTGCTGAAACTGATTTTGCCAAAATTTCCTTTCTCCATAACCAAGTCAATTCTTATTGAATCCGATGTTAAAATGACAAATTTGTGGGATTAAAAATGTTAACCAGCAGGTGAAAATAACATTTATCTGGACAATTTCATTATTCATGACAACCTCAGATGAGCTTAATTCTCATACAACACAAACATTTGTACTGAATGAAAACTTGTACTTAAATTAAATTAAGGGTGTGGCCACAATGAGTGACAAGTGGGTCAAGCGAGCATTCTGCAAGGTTTCCTTTCAGCTCAATGAAGTCCCCGAGTTTGACCTTTTCATTCAAATATGGTCACTTTCTAAAAAGGAAATTTAAGACTTCTTAAAAACAGAGGCTTTGTCCCAATTAAGGGGCTGCATCCTAAACTGTATGTCAAAAGCTGTCCCATTTCGAAAGCGCCTTCAAATGCGTGCGACAATTGCATCCTTCCTTCTAGCTATCAATACTAATGTTAAACTAAATGGGCCTTGAAACTTCAAATTATCTTTTAAATAATAGGTTAAGTTACAGGATGTTGGAGGCATGTTAGCTAGTTCTGGTGCAGCTGTTGACGTTGCTTGGCGACAGACGCAGTGTTTTATAACAAAAGGGTAAGGGCGAAGACAGCTGGTGACGCAAACGGGGAGAGTCCTCCTTAGACCAGACCATCTCATTTCAGTTCAGCCTTAGCGGTCAACGCAGGGTATAAAGACTGGTCCTCTGTAGTGCTGGGTCCTTCGAAGGATGCTACCACCAAAATGAGACACAGCTATTCTAAAGTCAAAACATCGCTCGTGATTTTAAACCTTGGAGACGTTTTGTTAAGCATGCAAAGGTAGAAAAGAGGCAAAGTTGAGAGGTAACTTTAGGTCAGTTTTTTTTCAGATTATTAATTAAAGGGGAAAAAAGATCTAGGACAAAGACATGGAGATCTGCTTTAAATTTTAAACGTCTTTGGATGCAGGGTGCCCTACTTGGAAAGCTGCAGTGTAGCCCTTTGGTTAATAAGTTTAAGTTTCAACATCTTTAATAACTAGCCACACATGTGAAAGAGATTCTATCTTATTGTGGTTAACCTGGATTGTTGAACACTTCTATATAAAGTCAAGGAGCATGTGCTTGGTTTTTCCACACTGCAGAGTAAAAGCAGGCATTTGGCGCTGATCTCAAAGAAATAATATTGGGAACAAGAACAAATTTCCTCCTTAATGGAATTCTGGTCACACATGTTAATGTTGCCAATGTGGTACTCTTTGGGTTGTTTTGGAACATTTATCTTTTCACCATTCAAGCACTTGCTCTGCCTCACTTGTGTGGAGAAGACAGCGGGGGAAAAACAAACATGCACAAAGAACACAACTTGCAGATGGGATAGGGTTCAAGAGGCAAGCACACATGTGTGACATGCCTCGGTCAAAACCATTAAAAAAAATGTGTGTGATTAGATGTCAATACGCGTTTCTCATACCACACACTAAAAAAGTGATGAACAGTTTTCACCGCTTGTTTTTTAAAATTCTGAAACTACCATTCATTACCTGTCATTGTGTTTGCCCGAGAGGCATTCCAGCACAGGAGCAAAGATTTATGACATCCTTCCATAATGTGAGGAGATGTTTTTTTTTTTTTTTTTTTTTTTTTTTTTTTAAACACATCACAATCCTACAAAGGAGCTAAGGTCACCTCTTTCCATCAAAATATAAACTGACTGTTTGAGTTTTCCAGGTGCAACCAGCCAAGGGATCAGAGGTCATGGGACATCCCAGTCATAAATTACACTGCGTCAGCCAACATCCACAAGAACCATATTGTTCTCTATGGGGAATCCTTTTATGAGACCTTACAGACGGGAATAACAGAGAAAAGGCCAAAGTGTGTGATTATGACACATTTATGTCTCTAAGGTGGGGTTTCAAATTAGGGACCCGGGCAAGGATCCGAGTACACATGACCCCAAAGTTGGTCAGTGTGAACACAAGCGTACCTATACTCATGCACCGTGCCCGAATCCACTTGAAGAGTGAAGCACCATTAGAGATGTGAATGCAACTGTGCCTAAACCCGGAAGTTGGCTACAGATGGCTGCAAGTTGCAGTCAGCAAGTAGAGCTGTAGAGGCAATTTTTAATGTCTCCTTTCTCTTCAAAAACCGTCGTATCCGAGCAGAACAGGCTCATTTCATCCTCTGAGAATCACAGTAGATGTAGAAGAAGAAAGAGGGTCATTGGTGGCATCTCAGAAATACCAAAAATATCCACGGTGGAAGGATGGGCTCCGTTGTCCGTACGAGACATAATGTCACAAATGTCACCCAGTCGATGACGCGAGCGGGTTGCCATGCTTCTTCTTCTTACCTCTTCTTGGTGGATTTGCAAACCAACTGTGTGCATACCGATACAGTAGGTGGCAGTGGAGTTAGAGCACTCGCCTAAACAGGCTTCTGACCCTGTCTGTTCCTTTTACTGTCCTTCAACTCACATCCTTCTACAAGTTCTGTCAGTTTGACACCAGGAACAATTGTTTTTTTTTATTATCTGTTTCTATCTTGGTTTTCCATGTCACATAAGAATGCAAAAGCACAAAGAAGTTCTGCAGGTGCATTGTGGGCGGTGAGAGCTAACATGGAGGGGAAGGGGGGGTGGCTCTGGGACGCTGGAGACAACCGTCGTGGGCTAAACTTGATGAAATACTGGTGAAGGAAGGTGCCCACCTGTTAACACTCTCATACACGTTCCACCCCCTCTCTCTTGCAGCCCGAGAAAGACCACTTTCAATGTGTTGGCTCTTGCTGCCCATCTAGTTTCACGGCTGAGTTGTGGGGGTCAGTAGGGCACACTTAGGTAGGGTGGATAGTATCAGCATTGTCACTACCTGGAGCTTGCATGTGCACAGCCTGGGTCTGTTGAATTTAGCAATGCTGTTTGGGTTGTGGTGGTCACTGAGGGCCATGTGGTAGGTTAAGTAGGTATCAGTAGGCCAAAAGCATTTGAATGAAGTCGCAATGGGTTTGTGTATGGGAGGGGGTTCCTCACATAGCACTTATCCTTCACATTAGGGCACAGGTTTCTTGTACTTATTTTAAAAAATATTCTGCCGTTATTCAAATAATTTCATTCATTTATCCTTTTTTGAGCGGCTGATTGATTGTTTGCACTGTTTCCCACTGATGATGAAAAATCCAGTCCAGAATGGAAGAACAAAAGTCCCTAAAAGTAGCAGGAGCACTTATAGCAAGAAGATTGAACCGAAATGAGATCTTTTGCCTTTTAAGACCTATGTAGCACAACCAGTTTGGTTTCTTCAAATAGATACTCCAGCCATGTAAAGCCTGTATTATACATAGATTTGCAGTGAAAGCTAAGCTAAGCATGTTGTTGCACAGATGTTACATAACTACTGGGTTGATTAAAGCAATGATTTTAACTATGTTGGTGCCCGCGGCTGTTTTTTTTTTCTTAGAAACCAGAGTGCAGGTGTGACAGAGTTTTATTTTGATCCCACTCTACACACCCAGATAATACTATAATCTTATGACTAAACCACATTCCAGGCTTATTTCCCCCCCCAAGTCTTTATTGTTTAAGAAAATGTTATTTTATTCTTATTCTTAGTCTCAAATACTGTATATACAGGTGGCCGCCCACAGCTCCTGTGCTTTCAGACGTGCATGGTGGGTAAACGCTGCAGTATTCAGTGGGGGGTCTTCCATCTTAACATAACACTTCAACACCTCCATTCACAGCAGCATGAAGCAGAGAGGTGTTGAATGACAGACTGAAGAGGGAGGGAGGCCCGATCAAATCTAGAGTTGCAGTTTTCAGGTTTGAGGTTTGGGGCCGATTGTGTTAGGGGGTTCTACACATGGAGCCCAGTCTTACTCACTTCCCTGGGTGGATTACAGGAGCTAAATAAAGCTGTTGTAACTCCAGGGCGGATGGCCTTTGTTGCAGCCATCGGCACTTTGGGTTAGTCACTAAACTTCAAGGCTGATGTTTATATCCTTTTACTGCAAAAGGTGCTCTTGCAGACCCATTAAAGGTGCTGTAAGTAATTGGGCGGCTCCTTTTCAGCTTAGGTCTGTCATTATTTGAGGAGTGTGTGTGGTAAGTAATCATGGTCGTGACTTGCCACCGGAAGGCTGCCAGTCTGAGGTCCCGGCATATTTTTGCTGGGAAAATGTAGAAGGGGGCAAAAAACACCCCCAGAGGACTGTAAATGTTCAGCATCAAAGTGTCTTACAGAAGTGCGTCTAATTATCATCTAAAATCATTTATTTTTCTCTTTTCTTAAAGATTTATTATGCCTTTGTTTTACAGAAAGGACAGTGGATAGAGTCAGAAACCAGGGAGAGAGTGAGTGGGATACGACATGTGGGAAAGGAGCCACAAGTCGGATTCGAACCCGGAACGCTCACTCTAAGGGGCTTTAGCCTCTTTACACAGGGCACTGACCACTACACAACAGCTACGCAGCGCCATCTAAGATCATTTTAAATGTTGATTTCCCCGAATCAATGAAGCTTGTTGTAATTTACTAATTGATATTGTATAGGGAAAGAAGGATTAAGCCATGCCAGCATATTTATACCAGCAGTCCCTGCCTCACACTGTCAGGGTAAAATGATGACTTGGAAGATTTAAAAAAACAAAAAAACAATCATCTTACAATAACAATCATAGCAATCCCTACATAAATGTTACGTTTTCACTTTATATTATTTAAAAAAAACTGAAGAGATTTCTTACTTTAAATGTTCCAACATACTGATGTCCTTAGTATAAGGGGTGGTCACATGGACATCATGACAAGTGACCTGAAAAGGGTCTGAGAGTAAACATGTTTGTAGACTGCCAGCTGGCATTTCCATGTCTAGCCTTCAGCGCTCCCACATTGTAATGATTGTTTACAACTCATGTTTGGATGTCATAATTAATAAGCATGACTTTAAATTTGACCTCCTGGTTTAAAAAAGGCTTAATTGTCTGAGTTGCTCCTCTCTAATTTGATTGCTTCTGGATAGGAGTGAGTTATCCCGTACTAAGCTCACAGCTCTTGCTTTACACGTCTAAACACACTGTGGTCCAGGTTTTGCTTGGCACGTTGCCATTCTGAGGCAACAGATACAGTTGCACCATAGACCAATAAAACCTAAGTGTAAAGTCAGCTGCGGTGTTCTTCTGCAATCTAAAGGATACAAGATGCACCTTCTTACAATGGGCTCACATTGCTCTTCCACTCTATTTGTTACCCAGTCAGGGAATATGATATGAAACACTGAGGGCCTGATTCACAAAATGATTGTGCTGCTATATTACAGTAGCTGTCATTAATGCACAAACAGCACCGGCACATAAAGCTGTTTCTGTGTCGTTTTGATCCATTTGCAACAGGCTTAGCCGCCGCAAACCTTTCTGGATCTTTTTGTGAATCAGGTCCAGGTTGTTTATGTGGAAAACCTATGAATGATCCTGGGTTTCAGCTTTGCTCCTTACTTAGCTCCAGGATTATGCATTGTTGAACTAAAATAAAGGGTGGATGCACCAACTGTACACCATGCACATTTGGCCATGCACTATAGAGCTTTTAAAAACAGCCCCATGTATGATGTGTGGTTTTGAACTCTTAAAAAAGCCCTGGGACTCAGAAAACCTTGTTCTCCTCTTCTGTTTCAGAAACAGAGCTGTGTTTATGCATCGCCAGGGATGTCACGTCTGTTGCACCAGAAAACATCAGCCATGGCGGAGGCTGATATACCTTTAGAATTTTCTCACCTGCACTTTTTTCACCCTTAAAGTAACGTTACTTTCATGTTGCATTTAGAGTGATTCACTAGCTAGAGACGATAGTGTCCAGAGAGGCACATCAGGAGAAATCTGGTTGGAGCCCCTTTTAAACAACATCAACACTTGTCTTGAATCTGATTTCCAGAAACAGACCAACAAAAACACTTTTTCATCTTCTTTTTCTGGCCAGAATGTCGTAAACCAATCTGGATATCATCTGGATGTGCCAAAAACTGTTTTAGGTCAACTAAGTGTTACGGTCAGTCCTTACCGGAAATTGTTACTGCACAAACACACAAAAAACAAAACAAAAAACAGATGTGCTTATGTACAAGGTTGAACACAACATCCTGAAAGTGACAGTGTGCAACAAAATAGACACTTCCATAAGCAAAGGTATGTTGAGATTTTGTTAATTTAGAGTAGTTTTGGTAGGATAAAGATATATTTGAGGTCCCAGTTGTTGTTTTTTTTATCTGTTTTCTTTTCTTCTTTTAGTCTACAATACAAAAACATGTTTTCACCCCTTCTTCATGGCCAGTCAGTCAATGTCAAGGCTTGTGGAGGTCAAATATTTGCTCTCTGCACTGTTTAACCTTCTGCAGAGGTCAGTGGAGATCAGAGAGGCCAAACAGATCAAGATGAGAAGCAGGCGTCTGTGTCACATTCCTCATGTGGCCTTCATCACTGAGACGATATGTGTCTTTCTCCGGAGAGAAGAGCCTTAAAGTACAACTCTGTTTGTGCTCGGGGGGAACTGGGTAATCATTTGACTGTGAGGCAGCAGACATAATCAGACCTGGTTGACATTCTTGATGTGTTTGTGTTGAAAGAGTAATAATGACTGAAGTCATTCAAGTCAATTTAGTCATAACCAAGTCTTGACTTCAGTAAGCCATTACTTACATGTAGTTATCCACATTTTCAAATTTAAAGTAAAGCATGTTTAAATTTTCCAAATCATCCAAGCAAGATCTAGACTTAATAAACAATGGATCGAAACCTGGATCAAAAATATAAAACGGCTGCAATATGACCATAAACTATATGAAACATGGACATCATCTCAGTGATGTCACCTTTTGGTTTCTAAAGTGCACTTTTGAAGCCTGTCACTAGTGATTGCCATATTGAAAATGCTATCTCAACCTCACTTATAAAGTTTGTATTGATTGTATTGATCAAATTTGTGTTTGTACAAGTCTGTAAATATGTTTATTTCTGCTGTAAAAAAATGGTATTTAAGAATTGGGTGTGTATGTGACTTCCAGGGCTTTTAGAGGCAGCCTCAAGTGGACAATCAAGGAACTGCAGTTTTTTGCACTTCTACATTGCCGTCATTTTTCAACACCGGAGGTTGCCGCTTGAATGTGACAAATAGAACAGACACAATTGGGAATTTTAACAACTATTTATTATCTTGAAGTATGTAACAAAATAACCGCTATGAAAAAAAAAACAGCATTTTCTCTTTTTACATCTAAGAAAAAAGTTTACAGAAAAGCAAAACTAATTGTACAAAAATAATAGTAACATCGATACACAATAACAAAAAGAAGGTAAAAACAATAAAGAACAGAACATCCTCACGTCAGTGTGCAAACAGTTTATACAGATGGACATGTGCCCTTTAGCAAGGCAACACATCCTGATAAATTATTTAAATAGCATTTTCCTACACACACACACATACACACATACACACACACACACACACGCACACACACACAAACACACACACACACACACACACACTATACAAAAATCAAACTCTTTCAAACAGCTACAACAAAACAGAAGAATAATTTACCTGCTAAAAACAGCATTGGACATATGATAAAGCAATATTATTCATAAAAAAGAAATCTCCCATTGTTCTGTAAATCTTACCAGGGCAGACCACAGGTTTGGGAGATTGTTGTGTTTTAAGATAGGAAATGTCTTGACTATTTACAGCTCAGGCTACAGTAGCACTAAAATGTCCATCATTTCAAATGAATATGAAAATGTACTTAGGTTGAGTTTTTGTTTGATCAAATTGTACATCAGCAATGAGGTAATATTTGTACATCAAAGATTTCCTTTGTTTTTCATCTCTCTCTGAAGAAAAGGCACACAAGTCTCATACACTTCATGCTAAAAAAGCTCTATCTTAAGAATAGCTAATTCACTTTGTACAGCAAAGGTAATACGACACTGACAAGAGTATACATAATGTTTCTGAAACCTAGCTTTACCTGATTTTGGGTTCAGTTTTCATTGTGATGTTGGGTGGATGTTTTTCTTAAACTTATAATCAAAGCATTTAAATTTATTTAGCTGCCTACATTGTAGGCAAATGTCAATAAATTACATGTATTTACATATTTTTTTTTCAAATTGAAATCCTCATAAACTGAGGGATTTCAATTTCTTCATTGACCAGGGTTTCATGTAAGATGGAGGTTATTTTGGAGGGAATATTGGCTCAGAGATCACTGGCCGGTGCAATTTGTCCATGAGGATATCACATCATAATCCTTATATTTTTTGTTTTTGATTGATATTTGAAGGCTCTTACTTCCATCTTACCCTGAGAGTTGTTTAGTTAACAAGAAAACATAAACAAAGCGGATGATACTTGTAAGTTCAAAAGAGAGCCAACCCCCCCCAAAAAATGTAGTTCTTTTTCAATCTTATCTTCTACAGAGATTCTTAGGTAGAGGGGAACAGCACTTTCTGGTCCCATTCATGTCCAGTCTTCCACATACAGTACACCATTGAACACGAACATTCACAACAGTATGTTCCCCTTATTTCTACTTTGTTCCACACCCAATAGCTTCTGGAGTCGCGTGTCCTCATCAACAAAGATTCCTTGAAAAATGTAACTGCTGTCTTCTTCCTTTGAGTACTCAAAAGTTGTATTGTTCAGAATCTACATCCTGGCAGATCTGATAAAGTGAATGGAATAATCCATCAGTTTTTTCTTTGGGATGTCCATTCACAAGGTAAGGTAGAAGGACACAAAGGCTAAAGATGGCAGACTTAAACAGAAACAGAGAGAGATGTAAAGTCTTGGAAGTGCATAGTCATCTATGGGGAGCATTCCCCCACAGAGATAAATGAGGTCTTTCAGAGAGCGAGAAAGCAGGCAGAATTCGGATAGAAAGGTGTTTCTGTCCAATTGGCAAAGGTAGAGGGCTTGTTTTTTTTTTTACAATTTTCCAGAGCTCTCTCTGCTGTCAAGATGCTAAGGATGCTAAGGGGCTCTCTGATCCTCAGGTAGTCTACAGGCAGGTACTCTGTCCGAACCTGCTTCAAGCTACCTTAAGGCTGACCACATGCCCTGGCCCCGTCCAAGTGTGCGAACCGCAAAAGAAAAGAGTTGCGGAGATTTCTGTCCCTGGACTTTGCATCAGAAAATACAAGTTCATACTTTATACAAAAAAGGTGCAATCCTCAGAGCTTCCTGCGCCGTGCATTTAGACATCTGTTTAGAAAAAGAAACAAAGGAAGGGAGTGAGTATGGACTCCTCAGGGACACCATTTGTATGAGCAGGTGGTCAAGTGCATGCAATTTTTACAATCAGAATTGAGTTGACCTTATACTAATCCTTACCTCTGCATTCATACTTGAGGTCTGAGAAGTATACCATCTCTTGAGAGAAGACAAAAAGACCTAGCCTGCCGCCCGCATATGTCTTGTCATAGATGCTACCAGAGTCTGCCATGATCTTCTTGCCCTCATACATCACAACTCTTTGGAAATAAATGAAAAATTACATCTGGTTAGGTCCAACACAGGGGAATTTGAGTAAACTTCTATGTGGACTACTAAAAGTCCTCCACTCACCTAATAAGTCCTGTTCTCGGTCTGTGGATCAGATGCCATCTGTATGCGGTGAAGTCTTTCCATCCAACGTTCTTAGGGTCATGCCAGAGAGTGCGGACCTGAACATTTGGATATTAAGAGCAAGTTTTTACATTTCCCTGATTTAAAAATGTGGAAAATGACCTCCAAAACATCAATCAATTTCCTACCTGTCCTGGGGTATTCCCTGTGTGCCAGAGGGCATTCCTTAGGTGCTCTCCGGGGCCAGTTGTGGAATTAACCACTTTGATGGACAAGCCAGAGTAGCCCTGAGCCTTGGTAGGTTTATTTGACCAGTATGTCTGCGTAATCTGTTTCCACATCACTACATAGAACCTGGAACTGGACTGGTAGCCAAACACAAAGCCAGCGTAATCATCGTCCCTCTCTGTGTTGATGAAGAAAGTTCCACTGAAGTCCACAGAATTGAACTCGTGGTAACCTGGTGGAAAAATGCAAGGAAGAGGGCCAGAATTTTAATATAAGAATCATTTGATGTACTTAATAATAAGTGTGCTGTCCTTGGGTAATAAAGGATGCATGCTCTTGACAGTCAAAGCACATTCTTACGACTCACCAACAGCGATGCCGGGGTCGCAATTAACAGTCTGCACCAGCTCTTTGCCCTGGTGGCGGACAACCCAGTTAGGATCAATCTGAGAAGTGCCTTTGGGGTCCAGAGGAACCATCTGGAACTTGCGGAAGTCAGTCTCGCTAATGTCAAAGTTCTCCGGACACACGTCGTATATGTCAGGAACATTGTCTTGATCGAAGTCATCTTTGCAAGCATCTCCACGACCATCGCCTAAAAAAATACATCCTCATTTATTATAAGACCCAATGTGTCCTGAAGATCTCTAGATAGAACATAAGTCTGTTTTTGTTTGGTACTTTAGAAGCATGTGAAGTCTTTGAAGGAACTTGTGTAACGGTAATGGTAAAGTTTGCTCACCATCAGAGTCCAGCTGGTCAGGGTTGAAAGCCAGTCTGCAGTTGTCCTTGTCATCTGGGATGCCATCGTTGTCATCATCATGGTCACACGCATCTCCCTTGCCATCTTTGTCATGGTCAGCTTGGTTAGCATTTGGAATGTAAGGGCAGTTGTCCAGGTTGTTCTGGTGTCCGTCCTCATCAATGTCTTGGTTGCTATCACACTTGTCTCCCACACGGTCATCATCAGAATCCACCTGGGATGTTACAACGTTTTAGTGTCAGGAGTTTGAAGTTAAAAAAAAATAGACATTGATAACATTTCATCTGCTATATTTTACTTCACCACAGTTCTGGAAGGGGATGGAGGGGTTAAGCAGAAATAGGATGTGGTGATATGGTTTACTGTGTAGACTGTAAATAGGTTATTTTTGTGCTGCTTTTCTTGTCTTCAGAACAACAAGTAACAACTGCTTCATCAAGAAATGTGTCCTTGGCCTTTAATTCAAGCATGCAATTCATTTTTTTTTTAATACTAAATCATTGTAGATTTAGACTCACCCCGCCTTTCCCCACCCCTATTCTAAGTCCCGTTTTCAACACATTCCTATCTCCCAGTGTAGCATGGCACAGGTGGACTGAGAAGGCCCATGGTGTGTAGACAGGGCATGCACACAGCCTGGGGCCAGCCCATTCCTCAGTAATATCCAGCCTGGGGCCTCTTCTTTCACATTAGCCAGCTAACGTCAATGGGCCATTGAAAAGACCCCAAGCCCCCCACAACGCCTTATTGAACTGATGTACCCTTGTGCTCATACAGGATTTAGTCCACCTTTACATGGCGTGATAAAGCTTAGAAAGCTACACAGGGCTAATCACTGAAGCTCTGTCTCAATTGAAAGACCAATATATGCTGAGCTACAGAGAAAAGAAGAGAGATGAATTTGGATTATTGTTGTTGGGTGAGGTGGAAGGAAGTGGGTAAAGGGGCTGTGTACTTGTTTAAGTCAACACACCTGATCAGGATTATGTTCTAGTGGGCAATTGTCGCACATGTCACCCACTCCGTCCAGATCTGAATCTCTCTGATCCACATTGTACACATATGGGCAGTTGTCCTTCTCATTTAGTATGCCTGAGAAATAAATGAAAATATAATATTACAATTCTGGACATAAATATGTTGATCAAAAAGCATTACCCAAATTCAGCACAGGTATAAAGATTTTCCAAGAACTTTCTTTTGTACAAGTTTTTAACCCTCACCATCTCCATCGATGTCAACAGCACAGGCATCTCCCTCTCCATTGTTGTCTGTGTCCGTCTGGTCCGGGTTACTATTGTAGGGGCAGTTGTCACAGCGATCACCCACATCATCGCGATCATAGTCATACTGCCTGGGGTTGTACACGAAGGGACAGTTGTCCTGTTCCAAAAAAAAAAAGGCAATTGGGAAGTTGAAAACTGATTTCCAGGAGCAGTTCTTGTCATTTGGGCTTTACAGGGACGAATTGGTGGGAAAAATTAAATGTACTTTTTGGTCCTGTCCTAAATCTGATGTTGGGATTAGCAAACACACAGTGAAGCCCCTTCAGGGCTGAGCCTTAGTGTTGGAATTTGTGGTTTTGGCTCAGGTTGGGAGATTTGCTTTCCTGCTGAGCCCCCCCTCCCACCAACCCCCCTCAGCCTCCCTTTTTATGAGACCAGATGAATTATGAATGAAATATAACAGTCATCAAACACACACACACACACACACACACACACACACACACACACACACACACACACACGTCCTTGTTCAAACATATTTATATCTACATCTGGAGTAATTCACTCACCCTGTCGTCAGGAATGCCGTCATTGTCATCATCACTGTCACAAGCATCTCCAATTCCGTCCTTATCATAATCTTCCTGCCCAGAGTTGGGGAGGTTTGGACAGTTGTCCTGAATAACAGAAAACACAGAAAACAGTCACACATTATATAAAATATACATGTAAATCAAGAAAAAAATAAGTTTCTTAACTATCATTATCATTTTCTCACAGAACTGTCATAACATCAAAGATATTGTTTTTTTTTTTAGCTCCACCACAGCTTACCTTTTTGCAGTGGTACGTGGCGTTTTCCACACAAACCAAGTCAGCATTGGGCCACCCATCCAAATCGGTGTCCTCTCCACATATATGGCCATTGCCAGCGTAGCCAGGCTTGCACTCGCAGCGGTACATGGGATCGGCAAAGTGTCCAAGGTAGTTACAGCGGGCGTTTTTGTTGCAGTCATGGCTTCCATCCAGGCAGGGATTACGGGGTGTGCACACCTGGAGAGTGCAGAGGGATGCATAGTCAGAATCACCAGCGATCAAACTGGCTGTGCATAGTCCAAATTCACAACATTCTGTTCATACAAAGGCAGACTTTCATCACAATGACTTAGCATGGTTCTGCCCTGGAGACACAAGTGACTTGTACAATACTCCAACTATCCCTGTTTTCACTTTTTATTAATTTCTTATCAACTTATTATTCTTTTTTCAAATCATTTGCCTTTTCGTTGTTCTCTCATTGGCAACTAACTACAAGAGTGTGCTTGCCTGTTTCTTAGCGGTAGCCTGCTCCACACCTCTCCCAAACGGCTGAGGTCCGGAGTAGCGAGGAGGGCAGGGCAGACAGTTGTATCCAGGATCTGTGTTCTCACACCGGTGCACACCGTTAAACTCAAAGCAAGCATCTGGAACCTCCTTGCACTGTTTTATGTTGAATGAAAAGAACCACCATAGATTATGAATTTTTGAGACTTGGTAGATGTTTCAAAAGACATCAAACTGACTGTATATTGCTAACAAAATCATAGAACAATGCAAAAGGAATTTTCACCTCATCAACATCTTTACACTTGATACCATTGCCGCTGTAACCAGCTGGGCACTTTCCACACTTCCAGGAGCCATCAGGGAAACTGGTGCACTTGGCTCCAGCAAAACATGGGTTGGACAGGCATCCATCTGAAAACATCAATATTGACTCATTATAATGATTTTTTTTTTTTTTTTAAAGTAGTGTAATACATTGGATCTCATTCGAGAAGCTATGTAAGTGATTAAAATGCCTTACCAACTGGGCAGGCTTTCTTGTTGCACAACTGGCTCTCTTTGGCATCACCGATACATTCTTTTCCACCATACTTTGCTGCAGGGTCATTGCACAGACGTTTACGAGTCTGGGCACCACCTCCACAGGTGAGAGAGCAGCTATCCCACGGTGACCAGGGTCCCCAGTTGCCGTTGACTAAAAGAGACAACACGGAAATATGATAAATTTCTATCCTTGCTGAAAACAGTAAAAATTAAACAACGTAGCGATTATCACATGGTTGGACTTACTCGGGCATGGAGACTTCTGACACTTCTCAGTTTGACGGCCCTCTCCCACACAGTCCTTGCCTCCGAGTTGAGGGGTGGGGGAGTTGCAAAGGCGGATACGGGTGATGACACCAGCACCACAGGTGACGGAGCAGGATGACCAGGGGGACCAATGGCTCCAGTTGCCGTCCTGCTTGACTGAAGGCGTTAAAGAGAGGTCAGAGGTCGGTTATCAGGAGGCAAAACGTTGCACCGCTGTGGCTCTATATCATTACATTACAAAACAAAAGGATCATGCCGATTATTAAATGGGGTTCGCTCATTTGTTTGGGTGAGGGTATGTTGTGTTAACTCACAGCGCTTGTCACACTCCTGGAGGTAGCAGTCACGGGTCTGCACAGAGGTACCCTCACAGTTGTTATTGATACGGTCGCAAGAGCGCCCACGCTGTTGGATGCCCCGCCCACATGAAACGGAACAATGGGTCCATTCAGACCAAGGCGACCAGCCGCCCTCTGCATAGTCGCTCACTGAGTAGAGGGGAGAGTGAGAGAATATGAGAGCGAGGGGAAGAAGGAGACAATAAAGGAGCTATTCCAGTGAGGCAGTACCCCTTCACAAACACCCCCCTAGTCTAAATGAGGAGGGAAAGCTCCTAAAGCGGAGGCTAATAATGTGGATTTAGCTGGGACTTTGGGATTGAAAGAAAGCCCTATTTTGAGAGAGAGGGCAGGGGACTAACACTCTGAGAGAGGTTGGCGAAACAGAAAGAGCCACTGTCCTCGGGATACATCAAGATGCCCCACTGGCTTATGTTTTCCCAAAGAGGAAACAGATTTTGCAAACATGGCCCTGGGTGTGTAATGACTTCAACAAGTGGCTGAGGTCCGGATGAATGCGGCTCCCTCTGTTTGTTTAGGTTTTAAAGCGGCACGACAGCCAAGCCTGCGTAGGTATGAAGAACCTGTCGCTTCTCCTCACGTGGAAGATGCCTCCACTAAACAGCCGACCCATTTTCCGTCCAACTTCAACCAATTTGGCAAATTACAGCGATTTCTACTTGAAGATTCAAAGATGTTTTGGAGCACAAAGTGCCAGTGTTCCAAACACATAAGCACCCTCTCATGTATTGGGATGTTATTGCAGTTAAGTCATCTCTGAAATTAGTGATTTTCTCTTGAATAGAATCCCTTCCACATTGGAAAAATATTTTTGGCTTTTTATTTTACAAAGAAAATAACGGCTCTTTTTATTGAACGGGCCAGCGTCTGAATGCTCTCTCTGTTAGTAAAGTTGTATACATTCTAGCTTAAGAGGACCATAAATACAGTAGCTTATAGTGCAGGTTTACATCACTGCAGTGATTGTACTTTCCTTAAGCTCTGCAGATTCTAGGCTTTATAAAAAAAGAAAGAAAGAAATGCTTACGTGTTCCGCAGGTTGGACAGCACTCTCCATCAGGAACTGTGGCATTAGAGCAGGGCATCAGGGGGCAGGAAATCTTGCGGCACACAGTTGCAGAGTTCTGCCAAAGCACATGGATACAAAAATATGATAAGTGAAGGTGTTGGGTTCAATCCCCAGCACTTAATAACATTCAGACACCTCAGAACAAAGTTGAAAGTGTAGAGCTGACTGTTACAAAAGCCTATTTGAATAAGTGTGTGTTGCAGGGTAATTCTTTTTATTCAATTCTTACACCACATCCGTGCGACTAACTCATTAAATTCTCTGCTTCGGTCTCTCAGTTTGCGCAGATCTTACCGTGCCAGAAATAAAAAGCAGAGTTTTGGCTGAGAAGGGAGACCCCCGCTGACAACAACCTGCTCACTGGGTCAGCAGAGGTTGAGAGTGAAGCCAAAGACAGATAATGGATGTTGGTTTCAGAATGAAGCTGGATTCGGGCACCGAGCCCCGAACAAGTAAAGCCAGCCTGCCATCACAGTCTGTGTGGTTGACCTGTGAGGAGCTAAATGGTACCAACTGTCTCTAACTATGCATGCTCTTGTTCTCCCTCCTGGAGCTCATCACTGACAGGGAATGAAGGAGAAATATAAATATTATAGGATGTATTATAGGATTATCTGTGATATTCAGGGATCTGTCCTGTGAAGTTTTTTTCGCAAGGGAAGATTATTCGTAAACACTTCTCAGAGCCAGTGTGTCTCTTAATTACAGCAATACATCACTTAAAGTCTGGTGGAGTCCCCCTGGGGCAGACTCGAGTTGAACTTCTGACAGCAGACCTCTCATTACAACAGTAAATGCTGCTGGCCTAGCGCCAGGGCTTCACCCTGCTAATTACCGACCAAACCTGGTGAGTGGTCTTCACATACAAGTGTGTGTGTGTGTGTGTACAAAGAAGTCAAGGGCATGGAGTGCATCCCCTCAGACTTGTTCTTCAGACACAGAATCCACACTGGAGGTCTCACCTGACAAGTGCACTCTGTGCAGTCGTCGATGGTCCACTCGTCTCTGTTCTTGTGCACGATGCCGTTGTGGATGCAGACACCACTGTGAATGCCGATGCGGGTGTTAATCAGCTTGTTCTCGTCGGTCTGGGAGGGAGGCGTAGGAGAAAGAGAACACACACATATGTTGGTTGGTTGTTTCCCAATTAGCTGGCAAATACTATCTGTCCTGGGGTCTGCACTAAAATGTATGACATACAATAGAACTTGGAGCACATTCAGAGCATAAAACTGTAAAAAATAAGGATGTAAGTTTATTGCTGATTATGAGCATAACATTAGGGGGGGTAAGAGAAAATATGTAGCAGAACGTTATTTTGTTTTAGAAACAGTTACTTTTAATGAGATATAAGCAGATATAGAAAGTAAAATTTGCTACTTAATTTGACCGCCAAGTCAGAGCTAACATATCCCACAGAGACAAGACACTCACAACACACACACACACACACACACACACACAAAGGCAAACTGGCAGCTGACATTGTGCAGGTTTCCTTCTTACCAGCCTGCGGAGTTCATTGGACAGCTCCTTGACCACCACACCGAGGCCCTTCAGCTCCTTGAACATGCTGATCAGGTCATCACAGGAGAAGCCACAGACCATCTGTAGGTCTTTATTGGGACAAAAACACAGGGACAGCGGTCAAAGATAAATATAATAACTCTCAGTCTTAGACTAGTCTGGTCAGTTGCTGTAGGCAAGAAGTCTGATCAACAGACGAAAGCCATGCACGTCCGACTTGAAAGCAGCAGTAATTACCTTTAGTCTTGTGTCCAGTGTACTCTGTTCTGATGGCTGAGGAGCCATTCAAGTTCTCCAGGATCATAGTGTCCGTCGTGATGGCTAGACAAAGAGACATGAACGGATCACATATCTGCACACTTGTCTTCATGGTTGATTTATAATGAGAAAAGGAATTGTTATTAAAAAATCGGACACATCCCACACTGCTCTCAAATGAAATGAAAAGTAATACAGCACGGCTTAGTGGACATACTTAAGAGACCACAACACCCTGAGATATTTGAAAATGGCATTCCTGTGTTACAAGTGGTAACTGTTCTCCCAGGGAGGGATTTATGTAGAAATCAGTATGCAGTTTTAGTGTACACACATTTGTTTGATAAGGACTTGACGGCATTTGGAGCAGATGGGTGAACACAGAAGACGTCTGGTTACTTACTGCTTTGGCATCCTTTGTTGCGCAGGATGGCATCCAGTGTGGTTCCAAACACAAACCGCACGTTTTGAAGGACCCCCTGCAACGATCAATGTTCAGTTTAGGCTATAATCCGCTGCGTCAGCAAATAAAACCGCTTATCATTGCATGGATTAAAGCGTCGAGATAACAATTCAGTCCTGCAATTTGTGCGCTTTTACGCATCTTGACAGAATTGCGCATTTGACTAAAACTCTCCGCTGACAACATTAAAGACTGCATTGCATCAGTGATATAAAACATAAAGCTCAATCCAACGTCTGTGCTCCGTGCTCTCACCATGAACCTTTCATTCACGGCTCCCTTGCCAATCCTGAGGCGCGCGCTGGCCGGGGTCTCCAGTGTCAGGATGCTCTGGATGGGCGCATCCAGCTCGGCTGTGTTCACCTCCTCACATCCCGCGAACAGTTGCGCACGGTCCTCCTGCACGAACAGCGTGATATTCTTCCAGTGGCCCGTAGCCAGATCCACATCCTCAATGGAAACCACCTGCTGCTTATTCTCGGTGGAGAAAACGATGTCCAAGGTGTTCGCCTTGCCGTTGGAGACTATCTCAAACACGGGGCCGGAGCCGTCTTGCTTCTCCACGGTCAGGAGGCTTCCCCTGGTCCGTTTGAACTGCTTGAAGTTGAGCAGGAGGAGGAACCCCCTCTCGGCGTGAATGGAATCGATCAGGTCCCTTAAGGCGCTCTCGGGGACAGGGGGGATCAGGTCCGGGTTCAGGATCTTGTAGGCGGGGCTGTACGGGTCGTCTCCTTTCACCAGGGTGACCCCGTGGTTCTTCTTGGGGACCTGGACGAGCTCAAACAAGTCAAACACGCTATTG
Source organism: Labrus mixtus (assembly GCF_963584025.1). NCBI lineage: Eukaryota > Metazoa > Chordata > Actinopteri > Labriformes > Labridae > Labrus > Labrus mixtus. Next base: position 7,461,062 of record NC_083623.1, on the reverse strand, counting down.
TCGTCTCGCGACTCTGCGGGGGAATAATAACAAGGAGTCAGCCTTTGTCTGGCACTGAACCGGATCTCTGTTGTTTTCAGTTTCAAAACATAGAGAACTTTCTAAAGAAATGCAGAAATGTCTAATCTCAAAAAAAAAAAAAAAAAAAAAGGAGCTTGCATTCTGCAGAGCTTAATTTAAATCACCCAGCTGAGCCGAACTCACCTGCGATCCGCGCACTCTCGCAGGTCCAAAGCATCAAGAGCAAAAAAATCCCTGTCAACTTCATGGTGAAGCCGGCTGCCTGTGACAGAAAAAAACGAAAAAAACTAATCTAACCATTTCAAACTTTAATGTCAATGTTAACAAATCAAGCGTGCAACAGGTTGAAATTCACAAATTAAAACCACAGTTCAGCAATTAAAGCCAATGCAGCTACAGAAATAAAGAGCAGCCCTCAAAGAATATCTGCAACTCACCTGCTTAACAAAAACAGCAGAGCAAAAATAATAAAAATCCAATACGTGAACAAAATCCAGCAATAATCCTCAAGTATGAATTGATAGCGAGTTATTTAAAAGAAAAAAGTTCCTCCGTGCAAAAAAAAAAGGGGGGAAATAATAAATTATTTCGTTTCTTATTCGTCCTCTTGCATGAAATCTTGTCCTTGCTGGTTTCGGCCGCTAAAAACTCGCTTTTAAGCCGAGGGGGACAAAGTGCTATTTAAATAGTTTGATGCCATTCCTAAGAAGTGGCCTCGTCCAATCACGGAGAGGGGTGAAAAAGGGACGAGCTTAGAGAGAGAGAGAGAGAGAGAGAGAGAGAGAGAGGGACTTCAGTGTGTTGCACCCAGACTCTTAATGGAGCAGTGTTTCCTCTTACAGCTTCCATCCATCAGTCCACAGATTCAGAATTCTGTCTCAGGGTTTCCCATAAGCACACCACTGGGTACCGTTATAGTTCTATGATATCCCTGAAGTGACTCTCTGGTATGTAAACTGAAACTAAATCACCAAAATCATACATGTCATCATTGCAGTTCCCTGTGGCATCAGCAGCTGCAATATTTCTATGCAGTTTATTTAAGTGATTGTTTTCTTATCTCAATTTTACGAGGTACTTTTTATGTTTTCCAATTCAGACAGTGTTCAGTTTTGTGTAATTAAATAATAGAGTTAGCGCTTGACTTTATTTGGAAGGTTTAAAAAAAATGCAATTTCCATGTCCTGTTACTCTTATATCAGGTCTGAAGAGCTTCAGTAGAGACTTTCAGTGACTCCCAGCTGGTTGCAGTTCCAGCTCTTACCGCTAGGAGCCGACGTGAGTGCACTGGAGGGGGCCTGAGGCAGTAGAAGGGAGTTCTGCAGCACACTTGAACTTACACTTAGAATAATTCGTTTTGTTGATATTTTGAGTAAAAATATGTATATAGAAAAACGGGTGATTGCAAAAATCCTTTTTTAAGAGTCATAAACAAGTAGAAGTAGAGGGTGTCCTCCAAAGCCAGCATCACTGACATGCTTAAACTGAGCAGATGAACAGGTAGAGGAAGAAATCATTTGTTGTCAGAAACAGGAGGAAACTGGTGAAGGTGCATTTAGTCACCTTGGTGCAGGTTTGTGGAAGAAACTGCCTGCTGACCTGAGGTCTGTAAAAACTGTAATTTATTTTAAGAGCGCTCTTAATGCCTTGCTGCTATCTGTGTGTGTGTGTGTGTGTGTGTGTGTGTGTGTGTACATATGTATGGTCCTGTGTGTAGTAGAAACAGATGTATGTGTATTTGTTATATGGTGCAGGGTCCGTTTTATAAATGTGTTCTGGCCTTCATATATGTAAATAAAAAAATACTAAATACATTTATAATTACTAATTATTAAGGCAATCATATATTTGTCTAATATTCTGCCTCAAATGCTGCAGTAAGACTTCAGCAGGTCAGATGTCAAGTCAAGTACATTTGTTGTTTTTATAATAACATTATAAAGTACATTTAAAAACAACTTCACCAAAGTTTTGTACAACACAAATAAAGACTACAAACACTGACATAAACAGCTAACACACTGAATTAAATATGAACAAAAACAATTAAAAGAAGAGATTAAAGACATGCAGTGCAATTGTCAAATAACTCGAGAGAGTCTGTTTTCATTGAACTGAACACCATCATTAAGACATGGGTCATCAGATGGGTCAAATCAAGCAGTGAGCTGAATTGTTTTTAGAGCAGGTTTTCATGTTGATGTTGAATCTATTTAAGAACAACTGACACCAAATTTGGCCTTTTGACTTCAGCTTGTTGTTGTTTTCCAGGAGCAGTTTTATATTGAATGGCGGGACCATCTCAACCAAACACTAAACTGTTTATTCTCAGAAGTAAACCGCTGTTAGTTTACAGGCAGAATTCCTTCTTATTTACCAGATGTTGCCATAGCACAAGCACAGATGAATTTGTTTCTCTTTGGTTAAGTAAACTTCCACTGGATCATAATGAACATCTGTCACTTGATACACAGTTTCAAGCTAATTTTTGTCACCAATTCACATGAACTTCAGGTTGCAAATCACTCTGATATGGTATGTCGGTGAAACCATGTCATTTTTACGAGTGATTTAGTGCATAAACAGAATCCTGGAAAAAACATCCGGATGACCTCTGTAAGCTTCTTTATTTGTTGTAGTTACCAGTTGCGATCCTCTAAGTTGTTTCTCTTCACTGTCCACTGAGTCTAGACTGCCGTTTTTATAATTGTTAATTTCTACATTTCTAAGTTAGAGTTTCAGTGCACTGTTGTTATTCTGGCCAATAAAGGCGTTTGTTCAAATGTAAAAAAAAACAAAACTTGTCTTCATTATATATCTTTTTCACAAGTGCTTTGATAACCGCATTGAGAGTTCAGAGCCGATATATCGGTATCAACATTTTTCCCTCTACTTACGTAATATCAGTATCGGCCCTGAAAATCTCATATTGGTCGGGCCCTAATTGTATCATATCCAATTGTGAGTTAACCTGCAATTCCCACCTCTGATTATAATATTTCCCATCCAGAAAGGAGACACATCAAGAATTAAAAAAAAAAAAGAAATGGGAGCAAATGTTACAGGAAGTTTCCCCTCTCCTCTGTCATGTGAAAAACAGGCGATATTTTTGTCTACCCTGTGTGTACGCAGTCTTCCACTCCACCTCTTCTTGCTGTGCACAGCAGTGCAGTTTACTTGTTGGTTATACGTACACATGCCTTTCTAAAGGCAATGTGACAGGATTTTGAAAGGCATGTATACGGGTGTCATACCTCGGGTACCCTTAGGGGTCATGAGGTCAGAACTGAGCTGACTCTTCTGGTGCCTCTGAGTCTCAGTCGCAGATCAGGACTCGTGGTGGGGTCTGCAGGTGGCTTGTTTCAGCCTGTGCAAAAAGGGACTCAGTTGGTGCCTCAGGTGCGGCACAGCTGACTTGTTTACAGTGGGACATTAAAATATGTAACTATATATATTTTTCTGTTTTGAAAAGGCCTTGACCCCAATTGAGCAGAAGAGCCAACGTGGTGTTGCACAATTCGGGAGCTTGTTTGGGCTCATTTAAGACTCATGTTTGTTTTTGGTTATTTTCTAAGCCCAGCCACTGAAGAAGAAGAAGAAGAAAGCCCATGTGCAGAAAAGAAGTGCTGTTTTTGGCAGAGGGAAATATACACAGAAGGATCAAGAGAGAATTTGTCTGAATACATACAGACTGCCACACACATTCACGACAGACTGCTGGTTTGTGGATGCTTTTCTGCTGTTGTTGCTACACCGCAAACAGGAGGAGAGGAGAAGACGAGGGAGAAACCATCAAAGAGGAGAATTGCAGGACTGAATTGTTATCTTGATGTTTTAATCCACGCAATGATAAGAAAACCAGAAACGAGGAGAGGAGAGGAGAGGAGAGGAGAGGAAACAGAAAGTGGAGAAGAAGATTCAAGAAAACAAAGGAAGATGAGTAGACCGTTAGGAGAGGAAAGAAAAGGAGAGGAGAAAAACAGCAACATCAAAATGAAGATATTTTAAACAAGGAGTGGAAACAAAGTCGAAACAGGAAGTCTGTGAAGAGGTTATATGGAACAAGAAAAGGAGAAGACACCATGGGGGGGGGGACAAGGGAAAACAAATTGTGAGAGGATGAATAAGGACAATTGTGGAGAAACCAAGTGATGAAAGAAGACGGTGGGAAAGGTAAAACAAGTAAAAAGGAGCAATGAGCTGGGTATAGAAGTGTAAAAAGTAGGGCAGGAATTGACAAACATGTAAAATTGTGTTCATGGAAAGAAGAAGGGGTTTAAGTACGTAGGCAAGAGGAAACTCAAAAGCATGAGGAGTTCATCTTGAAGTGAATAAACAAAAGTTAGAAATGAGCAGAAAAAAAACAACAACATGAGGATAAAACAGGACAATGTGGAAAGAAGAGGAGCAAAGGGAAGAGAGGAGGAGAGGAAATCAGAAGAGGAGGAACAAACAAAGATGGGGATCAACAAACAAGAGGACCAAATGGGAAGCAAATGGAGAAAATATGAAAGCAATACGTATAAAGGAAAATACAGGGTGGGAAAAGTAAAGGAGAGGCAAATTAAGACAGAGAAAATGAGAAACAAGGAAAGGCTAGCAGAAAGAAATGACAAACAAGACAAGTAAAGGAAGGAAGGAGAGGACGCAGAAAAGGAACCATATAACAAAAATAAATAGAGGAGAATTAAGGAAGTAAATAGAATCAACAAGAAGAGACGCATTTTCTTGTTCACACATGTTATTACACGGCCCCAAAACTCAGTTTATGGATGAATCCTTGGTCTGCTGTTACACAGTGTTCTCTCTGAGTCCAGGTACAGGAAATCGTTTGAGAAACATATTTTGACGGCTAACCAAACTTTCCACACCACTCCTTCAGCTGCAGCATCACAACAGGTCCTGACCCGGGGCTCTTTGTTCAATCATCCAACATTTTCTGGTAATTTAGCGTCAGTGAGCTGATGATTCAGGGGCTGGGGATGTAGTGTGGTGAAGAGTTTTTACTGAGAGTTGACAGAATGATGCCCTAATAGCTGTCAACGGCAGGTTTTCCAGTCATCTGGTCGGCTTACTTTCCTCTTAAAGGCGAATCATTTATTGTTTGGGTACAAACCTTGATGAAAAAATGACCTTTGATGCTGACGCCATCTGCAAAAAAGACCAATCAGAGACTGTTCTTCTTCAGAGAGCTGAGGAGTTTTAATGTTGACAAATCTCTTCTTTTCATCATAGAATGTTTTATTCATATTCTTTTAAGTCAATTTGAACTTTTGTGATGATCTGCTGGTTTGGTCATCTCAGCATCGCTAACAAAAACAGGCTGGGAAACTTTGATGGAAGATTGTTGGCGTTGACTTGAATGATCTTGGCCATATTTTTCGATAGCCACTCAAATGGCAACGGCCCTCAGCACCCTCTGCATGCAGAGTTTAGACTTCTGCAAACAGGGAGGAGGTTCACTTATGTTCGGAGGGCCAAATCAAATAGATACCTGAGGTCGTTTGTCCCTTCAGCTGGTTTTTAAATAAGCTGTAAGCATTGTTGCCTGTACACTTTTACTGTACTGTTGAGTCTTTGAGTCCCTTATCCCACTCACGTCCATCATGATGATATCCATGGTAGTCATGTTTTATATGTGTTCATGTCTTTGTGCTGTTTCTAGGATGTGTGTTTCCTGTATGGACCTCTGCTGCAAACCCTGATTGACCCTCGGGGACAATGATGATTTTCAAATCCAATCCAATATTTCCCGAAACTGCTGATCGTAATTTTCAATATCACCTTAAAACTGGAGCACGAACTTAATGACCTCAGTTTCACGGAGCTGGAGGTCTTTATTCCCTCATGCGTCTGCTTCTTGTGTTGTCACACTTCTACAGCTGAAACGGAGCACAGCCTGCCAAAGTTGTTCTCACGCCCTGCTTGCCATTATGAAGATGACATTAGGAATTTTTCTAAGTCAGCTGCTCGCACGGTTAATTCAAAGAGGCGTGAACTGGGCATCAGCTCTTCTTTGCTCCACCTTTACCGAAGTGGAGATTAAGAAGGTAAAGAAGAGCGGGAATTCAGAGCCTACAAAAAAAAAAACATTTTGTTAAAATTTCTCAGAAAATTCAATATTTATATTTTGTTAATAACATTTTGTGTTTTCAATCTCTCCAGTGTTAGCATATCCTGCTTTTTTAAAGATGAATACAGGTGTTAATTGAATAGAACATGGCAACTTTATGTCTTTCAAAGAAGAAGAAGAAGATAGAAGATATACTTCAGTGATCCCGTGAGGAAAATTCCATTTTACACTGTTGTTGAGTAATGCTACACACACATGCACAAACAGGATCTTATGGGCATGTACTAATGGATAGATGTTAGAGTCACACTCCTGAGCTGGGTGGGTGGGGGGTTGTTGGTTCAATGCCTTGCTCAAGACCCTCAGCAGTGGAAGGGATTAGGCAACTCTCCAGTTACCTGACTAATTTCCAGGCTTGGTCCAAACACGGGAAGTCATCCTTGTATGCAGACAATACGTCTCCTTCTTTAATACCTCAATACCAAAAGAGGTCATGTGAATGTCATTTTCAACAACCCTACGGGTGTTGAAATGAATCGTCTCTATGATGCATCTGGGCGCGGACGTGGACCACTGTGTATTGCGATGCAGCGACAGAACATAATCGATTATTGCGTACTGACGTTGCTTGTATATTTCCAAGTCGTAGGAGTATTTTGGAAGTTTGAAGCCCAAACTATACTTTTCATATCAACGTAAAAGCCATCATCTAGCGAGGTCAGTGTTTGTCTTAGCTCTTCATGTCAGTGCCTGTTTGTGTAGACAAGTATTTGAAAACTTCCATGTATGTAGACCTTAGACTTTCTGTACTCAGTGACATCACCTATTGGATCCTGATAAAGTCTATGGTGGTTGCAATCTTGGAAATCTCAACCTAACTCTCAATTCACCTGGAAACGGGCAAAGAAGTGGAGTTAAGCCTCCTGGCTAAACAAAACCACATCCCTAATTTTGTAATTTTTTTTTAAATATCCATAACATATGCATTAAGAGAATATTCAACCCCTGTAGAGTTTTTAAACGATAAAGAAATCTCGTTATTGTACCAGTATGTAAACACATTTATTTCTGTCTGTGGAACTTTTTATATTGGATCTAATGCAGTTTTTTGCACTTCCACATTGATTTCATTTTTTTAACAGCGGAGATTGCTCTTAGATGCAGATGATGTTTTTCCTCTTTTTTGTTTTTACAGTACCTTTGTGTACTTGCCTTGGAGAGTGGTTTAGAAAACAAGCAGTGGGAAGACACACCCAGTGCATTTTCTTAAAAAATATTTTCCCATTTTACAAAGGATGCATCCAATAAATCAATAAATAAAGGCTAAATAAACACTTCTTGAATATAATCATTATTTACGGCCCAACAGTTGAGTAAGCCCACGCATTGAGTCGTTCACAGGTGTTGAAGTGTGTGTTTGTTGTTCAGCTGAGTGAGACTCCGCCTGAGGTCACCCACTCCCACGAGGGATTACTGGTGTTTGCTGAACAGACAACACCCAGACAGACAGACAGACAGACAGACACACACACGCACACGCACGCACACGCACACACACACACCCCCTTGGCTACTTTACGGCAATTATCCAGTACAAAGCACACAAACAGAGAGCTTCAGGCCACATTAAGCCTGTATACATTCACTTGTTGGAATTAGCAGATTTAAAAAAAGAAAAAAAAAAAAAAAACGGAGGTCATTTTGGTCCATAATTCTGAACAATGAATGACCTTGGCGCTCTCAGGTTCATGTAGGATAGATGCAATTTGATCTGATGCATTCTTGAGCTCAAGCATCCATTTTCTGGCGACGCAGACCCACCGATGACCGCCCGAGCTTCTCTTTCATTGCGCCCCCTTCACTGCTCCAACTAATTCCTAATAAACTACTCATTGGAGTGCTCACCCATGACATTGCTGCACCCGAGCCAGGACCATTAGCTGGGTCCTGGGCACGGGGAAAGTACATTGGTTGCCACAGGCGTAGCCATTCTGTGATTTCTAAATATCTAATAGTGTCTAGGAATGTACATTTGATCCAGTTCCATCTTCAGCCTATTAGGAGGTCACGGTGTGCCAGCTTCTTTTCATGGGCTTCCATGGACAATGTAATTTGCATTCCAGAGCTCAGCGGATTGAGGGGAAAAGACGTTAGGGTGCTCTGAATCATCTGATATAATTGCTGTTGAGAGCGTAACTGCCGATTCTATTTAGTTCTAATGGCGTCTTCACTGAAATGTTTTCCCCAAATTTGGTTGAATTAAAACAGAGGCCTGTTTTGACCATTAACAATGTTGCAGCAGCTGTGACCCAGCTGTTAACTGCCCATAAAAGTCTATTACATTAGCAACAGCGAAGGCATTCAAACGTTTCGAATACGTCTGCTTGTCATTTTGTTTTAATTTAAACTGAATCCATTAAATATTAATGGCACTTGCACTTTTAATCATTTACTGTAATGTTTTGTTTTTACCATCCTCGTGAATTCCCATCATAAATGAATTAGTTCCCATGTTGAATCTTTATTCATGGAAGATCGGAGAAGGCAGCTTGTAAAGAGTTTCAAGCTTCACACATGTTTTTATGAATATTTATATTATGGATATTTATTTGATATTAATTTTTCCTTTTGCAATAACACCCGCGGCTGTCTATGGGGAAAGGTAATTCACGTCCTTCCCCGCATTTATGTGGTGTCAGATTGTTTGGAAAAATGACTTTCCAAGTGGGAAAATTCATTTGAAGGCTCCCTAAAGTCTGAACAACAACTCTGAAAATCTGAGAAAACTGTGCTACCTGACTAAATGTGATGACAGACTTGTTGTCGTAACGCAGAAACATGGCAGGCCAATTGTAGTGGTGACTGTCAAAAACACATCAATTGACTTGTTGCATTTACAAATATCTTGCTCATTTGTAATATGATATTTGGTTTGAACCGAAACTTGTTTCCCAATAGTATGAGCAATAAAATATAAAACATCTTCTCTTTTATGGTGTCCATTTGTTTCAATATTTCAGCTTCAACCTTTGAAACTGACCAAAGTCAAAGGATGACATGCTGACCCAACTTGGGGAATGGGACCATTCCCATTTCAACATTTGAACTTCATCTTTTATTTTAAGGAGAATCACTGTCATTCCAGTGGCTGAGGTGCTTTGAGCTAAATGCTAACACTAGCATGTTCATCAGGAGAAAGCTAACATGCTGATTGTCACCATGGTCATGTAGCCAGTTAGCATGCTATCATTTGTTAATAAGGTAAGGTGTGTGCAGTGCTTTGGTTTTTAACACAAGTATTGAAACATTAAAATGACCAGTGGGGGCGCTAGTATAGAAGTTGGGAATTACCAGCCTGATGAAGGTTTGTCGTCTGGGCATTGTCCATGTCTGCATCAAATGTTACACCATTATTCTTAACATTTGGGATTCTTTTTGAGAATGAAATCTGTTTGAAGAGGACAAAAATGCAGCTCTTAACCATGAAGTCAGAGTTTGTTTGCAGGATAAGCGACATAATCGCTTCATTTCCAAAGTCACCTAAATACACGATGACATATCTGTGATATCTGTGTCTATGGGCTGATAATATCAGTTGATGAATTTATCAGTCTGGCTCTACTAACAACCTTTTTGGAAAAATCCAACATATTTAAATGAGAGTGACATCAATTATTGATTTACCTTTTCCAGATAGGACAATATGTAAATGTACAAGATATCACTTTGTTTTTCTTTGGTGACTTCTTTGTCTTCTTTGCATCAGCAGTGAATTAAACAATGATAAATAGCAATGTATCAATGCCTCACTCATGAGAATATACTGCATCTCAAACTCTTGTTGGATGAAGACATAACTCACATACATTGCTTTACAGCTCCACACACATTCCTCCTGTAAACAAACACAAACTGGTGTGACCTGGGCAAAAAAAAAGCAGCCATAAACAACGGCCTTATTTGGAGATATAGAGAGGTCACCTGCCACGTCCACATTCCTGACATACCTTTTAAGCGTACATAAATATCCTTGGAGCTTTGTTCCGTATGCCCTGCCTGTTAATCTGTCCAAGAGCTGCGCAGAAATCACCCTGATTGCCTCTCAGCTCACTCAACACAACAAGAGGCACCACAATAGCCCTCCTTGTCCTGCGTCATCAGTGAAAGCAAATCTGAGCTCATCAGGGATGTTTTCACAAAGCTCATTCTGATGGACTTTGCATAAAAGGCCTGTCGCGTTCAGGAGCAGCACATTGAAGCGTCTTTTGTTTCGGAACAACTTTTTTTTTTCCCCTGTGTTTTCCGCGCTCGATTTGCAGCGACGTAACATCGCTCTGTTCCTGAATCTCTTTCCCAGCTTGTTGAAAACACAGAGAGACAGCAGTTTTGAAACGGAGACACGTGGGGATTGACAAAAGGGAGGATGGGTTCAGACCTGCGCTGCCAAAATCAAGCAACACACAATTAGATGAGTGTCTCGAATGCCAGCAGTTACAGAGAACGGGCGTGGATCAGGACCTGGCAGTGACACGCAAAGACAAAAAATAGCCTCTCAGTTGAGGTTTTGTTTGCACACAACTTGCAGGTACAGGTAGTGCACTTCTTGGAAAGGCACTGTCTACTCATCCTCACACCCTGGGATTGTTTACATCAGGTGTTGTAATGGTTTTACTGAAAGATATGCAGCACACCTCCATTGTGTCATACGCTCCAGATGCACAGCGTTTAGTGAAAGTGAACCCGACCTGTAGTGGTTGGTAATGACTCACATCTTTAAGTCGACACAGGCTGTCGAACTGGAAGATTTTAGGCTAAATTTTTGTTGACTTTCATAACCCAGAACTTCCACCAGATACGTGTGCATAGCGTGTCCACTCCGGCCCGTTACAGCTCCGTGCACCCTCGTCCGTCAACACCCACAGACTGCGTTCTCCACAGGCGCACAGCTGGAGCGCTGAGACAAAGGAATTACATTTTACAGATTCACTCAAGACAGCGCGAGATAATATGATGTATGCGGTACAAAACTCTATAAAGACCCTATAAAAAACCACACATACAGTCATTGTTCTGAGTCTTTTATTCTGACAATGAAACCGGTTTTAATGTTGCGCGACGCTTGTTCTTTTCTGTGCTCAATTGATGAGCTGTGCTCCGGCAAAAAATAGAAGCCCTGCGCATCTGCTACGGAGGGCTCTGGACTGCCGGAGCTGAGACGCTGTGCAGCGAGCCAGTGGAAGCACACACATTGAATGAAGTGAAAACCTATAAGGTCTGCAGCCGAAATGGAGCGGAGACTGCATCGCATTGTGGAAATTTGGTCGTAATGGATTTTTTTCCTCGCTTTTAAATCTTTTACAATGTCACTTCTTTTTCTGTTTTTTTTTATTTTTTATTTTTATATTTTTTGCTTGAAAATATGTGAAACAATCTTGTCAAGAAAGATTTTCACCTTTGTAACACACTTTTTTTTTTTTTCTCTTGACCTCTTTTTTTTCTCCTGCCACAGCAGTTTTTACAACCCTTCCTTCGACCCCTGTGTGACCTTCTTTGAGGGGTCACAACCACCAAGTTAAGAGCCGCCGAGTGAGACGTCTTTCAACAACTATTAAGAGCCTGAGTGAACAACTGACGCTTCAGTGAATCCTCTTTACCACCTGCTCACCCAGGAGCCACTTATTTTAAGACATCAGAGCTCCGGCAGTCTTCTAAAAAAAAAAAAAATGTAAACAACATAATGAGTTCTTGTCAAGCGATTAAAAAAGATGAAATCTAAATAATCACATGCTTTGTGATTGATTTATCACATATACCTGCAGTTATTAGTAGTGTACACTGCAGGTAGACTTCCATCATGCTACTTTGAGTAAGTGATTTCTAACTCATTTAGTGTTCATACACAAACTAATTTAATCTGATCAGGTTCATTTCAGTTCTACTAACACCCCATTGTTCAATTTCTCCTCACACAGTGACATGTCCATATCCCTCCAGTAGTCTGTCATTGTCTGAAGTGTGACTTTTTACAGCAGCTGTAGGTTTTATGAAGTCGCCAAAGTTAGATGTTCTCCTCTCATGAATCAGTTTTTGACAGCATGTGAGTTGCAAGTTGTGGAGGATGATCATGAAGACAAACAGTATAGAAAACAAATCACGATCAAAAGGAACGTGGCTCTGAATGACATCTGGACTTTTTTTTTTTACAAGATTTAAAAACAGCGACAGTAGAAGGTTGATAACAGAGAAGATCGCCCCTCAATCCATGCATTTAGAGTTTGGATGTACTTGAGCATATTTGTGTATGTAAGTGTGTGTTTGTGATTCTCTGAAGTGTGTATGCAAGAGAAGGAGAGATCTGGACAGACTTATACATGATTGTGGCTGGTGTTTTTCTCGGGCAGAGATAAAACAAACTAAAAGTATTTCTAGCATGGGTTTAAGTTGAGTCAACAGCATTGTGTGTCCATTTGTATGACGAAGTGACGAATGGCCTCAGAGGTACGATTCATCTGCATACATTTTTGAAACACGTTACTGTGATGAGTTAATCAGAATTAAGGCGTTATTTTGACAGCCCTAAACAAAATATACAATTCCAAATGTGTATTCATTTCTGTGAATCTCTTCTGCTTGCTTTTGTAGGTTTATATGCACGGTACGGGAAAGATCATATTTGGTTTAAAAAACAACTTTTTTTTACTTTGAGCGTTTGTGGGAAATGTTGTGACTAATATCAAAGTCACACGCTGCTTGTGTACGTGTTGTTTAGTTTGTTCGTTCCATATTGACATGGGTAATAACTCTGAACACTTTTAAGGTTCACAGGTCATTTTAGGCACTTCAACAAATGACTAATGCTGCTGTTAAACCAAAAGTTCCTAACGGGAACCTCACAAGTCACATTTGGGGCGTTTGCTAAGCTGGAGGCAACATCCTGACGCTCGTGTTACTTCATGTCATCAGTGGGACTGAAGATTCAGCGGGACGTAAGCGCTCTAATGTCTTTACTGAGGCTGAGAACCTCTCAGTGTGTTTGCTCTCAGAGGGAGAAATCCTTTGTTTACTAAATCTGTCTGACAAAACACGCGTTAACATGTCTGTCACGCAGACATTCATTCAAGTGTTTACTTAACAACTTCTCATTTGTAGTTCTTATGTTTGGTATTTTGTCCTCGGGCTTTAGCATTAAAACTGTCCTCGATGTAGACGACCTGTTTCTGAAGGTGTTGTTTTTGCCCCGGATATACGATTTCTTCAGGCTCAGAAAGCAAACTCAGTGTTCTGTGAGGACACTCAAAAAGATCTTGACAGGCATTGGAAGCAGCTGTTTCTTTTTTTTCTTCACGTCTACAGTAACTTCCCGACAATGTTGAACATTCAACAGACTGACATGTTGGCTGACATCCAGGCTCAAGGTAAAAGGATTCATCTGAGGCCTCCAGTTACGTTTAGAGGAATCTACAAAGGCTTATGTAAAGGCGTTTAAGCTTGTTAAATTGACCCCACTGCATATGGATGGTAGTAGTGGGGCAGTGGACTGTGTTAATGTGACTGAAATGTTGTTCATGTTGAGCGGGATGAGATTTTTGCGGGGGGAAAAAATGAGATTCGTAGGTAAAAACCAGCACAGAAATGTGAGAGACTGCTTTGTCCACAGGGGGCAGCAAAACCCAAACAAACCAATAGTTCCTCACGGCTCAAGTTTATGTGGCTAATGTTATTGTGGTTTTGTAATTTAAGTACGTATTTGACTGTGTTGGAATGTGCACTTTGACATTTTATCACCAGCAATGAATATTTAAAACTGACCTGTTTATATTTCATGTTGACTCAGCACTTTATTCCAATGAAAGCCAGGATCACCGTTGTTTCTCAACTGCTGCTATATTCAGTGTCTCTTACATTTTGCCTTGTTAGCTTTTTAAATATACTTTTCTATTTTGCCTTTTTCTGTCCTGTTGTGCCACAAAACCAATCGCCTTTTGGAGACAAATTAAAGTCGAAGTTAAAGTTGAGTTGGAGCGTAACGAATAACTGATTAAACGCAACCGTAAAATGTCAAATTTGGGGCGCTGGTGGTGCAGTGGTTGGTGCGCGCGCCCCATGTACGCAGGCTATGGTCCTCCAAGCGGGCGGCCCGGGTTTGAATCCAACCTGTAGCTCCTTTCCCGCACATCATTCCCTACTCTCTGTCTCTCCCTGATTTCCAACTCTATCCACTGTCCTATTAAAGGCCCAAAAAGCCCAAAAATAAATCTTCAAAAAGGTCAAATTGGAACAAAAATCTTCCAATTCCAAAAGCCAACTCATGGACCGCTCTCTGGCTGTTTCGGAAGCTTTCATCCACGACACACATTTATGTTTATCTCTTTCTTAATCCGGGATCAGTTTAGTTTGATATTATAGCTCTGTGGGATAAAGTTTGTGTGGAAACAGGAAATAATAAACTGCTCTTCTGTCTGACCTTTCACATAGTTAATTAACATGGATGGGATGCTTTTACATGAACGTCTCCCAACAAACAGCTGCTCAGTTTGGCTAAAACGTTGCATTTCTTTCTTCTTAATAGCCAAAATGTATTATAAATGATAAATCCCAAAATATCTCATTGTGTTGCTCCTCTCAGGAGTCCCAGTTGATACAAGCCAGGCGTGTGTCGGGCCGCTCTGTTGATGAGGTTGCTTGGAAACAGCAGGATACAGGCAGGGAGTGGGAGAGGCTGCAGGGTAACACGGGGAGCTGCTTCAGGGGCGATGACCCCGAAGAAAAGGACACAGAGTCACAGAGATAGGTTGAAGTGTTGACATGTACACACTCCACCCAGGTTTATAAAAGAAAGAGAGTTTGAGCTTGAACTCGGTAAACTCAACTGTTAAATCCTACTGAAAGATTTCATTTTGCTCCAGTTGTGTGGCATGTTTCAGCGTTTGAAGCTGTTTTAAACTTATTGTGAGGTATTCTTATTTTGCGCCCCCTGTGCACAAAGCGACACCTTTTATCTCCTAATTTCCTAAGAAGTATCTTCATATATATCAGACTGGGGAACAGAGGCAGTTTTGCCGGTGTGACCCCCCCCCGCCGGCAGAGTTTTCAGACATTAAAAATGACACTAGAAAAATTACAACTCCTGTCACTGATGATCTTGTTTGCTCTTGTAGGTCAGGTCCAACCCATTCCTCCCTGGAATATAGCTTCCAAACTTACAGTGCTTATATGGAGCATTTGAATGTTGTTATTTCTGGATATAACATGATTTATGGCTCCTAACATTTCTTTCTCTGCAGGATAATAAACCTTTAAAAGACATGGTAATATTCCTTCTTCAGCACGTGAGTAACTTCAGTTCTCAGAGATTGTTGTCAGTCAGCCATGTTTTAAGGGCCTCTACATATCGGGGTCACTGAGAACATGTCGGCAGGTTTACGCTTTACTTTCATCTCTAGGAACCCTCCTGAGGACATGTTGTGACACTACAAATTATGCTTACTTTTTACTACTCACTTTAGCGGTATGAATAGCTCATGTTGCCAGGACCTGGTGAATCTCGTAAACATTTAAATTATTAGTGTTAATAATGGGTTATTTTGACATTTAAAAATGCTCTAAATATGAGGTTCTCGTTCTCAGTCAGGGCTCTGACCCCTCGTGTGAAGCACAAACAACACCACCTGTCTCCGCTGCACTCCCTCCAGTCCACATTTCTGCAGGCCGGTCTCACCTTCCCCGAGGTCACGAGTTCAGTGTGTCAGACGAGTGCAACCACCCGGGGTTATTACTTCACGTCACACTTGTGCTGCTGCACCACAACAAGAACACGGCTGTTTACCCAGCTGCAGAGAGAGAGGGAATTTGGGTAAATACTCCAGTAAAACCTGAGTCATCTTTTCTGTCTATTGGTGATTGGTGTGGTGACAGTCCTGACCTCCTGGGGCCTCAGGCGGGATTGTGCTCATGGGGCCCCTCCACCTGACCCTTGAGCCATCACCACACAGTTACACCTGGCATCCAGTGACTCTACTCACTTTTCTCTCCTTTGCTCCAACTATCAGTCTTATGCATCAAATACATTGATTAAACAACATGTTTTTTTATATAAGAGATTACTGAATGCTTTTCGGAGCGCTCAAGTTGAAAATCTTTAAACTTTTCAGAAAGGCCCTGTTGACGTCATCGGCGCTCTTTTCCAAATGTAGGATATTCCCCGTAGTTTTGCAACCTTGGGATTGTGTCTTGTACCTACATCCTCTTTGCTCCGTGTCTGAACAGGAAATCAACAATTTAAAAAATAAAACATACAGTAAAAAGTAACGGAGTGGGGCGCTGGTGGCGCAGTGGCGCAGTGGCGCAGTGGTTAGTGCGTCCTCCAAGCGGGCCGCGCAGGTTCCAATCCCACCTGTGGCTCCTTTCCCGCATGTCATTCCCAACTCTCTCTCCCTGATTTCCAACTCTATCCACTGTCCTATCTCTACATTAAAGGAAAAAAAAAAAGCCCAAAAATAAAAAAAAAGAAAAGTAACAGAGCAGTGTCGGTCATACGTACAGCGGCAGTTCTCATCAGACCTGTTGTCATAGCGACAGGACAGATGTGCAGTACTTTTCTTCCCAGCGCACACATACGCTTCATGCAAGTGCTCCCGAGCGCACGGCCGGCGCTTTTCTGCCTCGAAAAAAAAAAAAATGGACACAGGGTCTTATTGTTTGTTTTCTCTTTCCTGAGAAAACTTCCAGAAAGTGATGCATTGGAAATGAAGTAAAACCCATTTAGTTTTCAGAAGCAGGCATGCACGAATGAAAGACAAGTCATTCAATCATTTTGCAAACGAATGACTTGACTAACCGCCGCTGCATGTCCAGAATGTCATATTAAAGTGTGATAAAACATTACAGACGTCACAACTGGCTTCAGTGCGATGGTGGTTTTGTAGAACAGAGTGTGGCTGAAGAGAATCCTGCGTTGAGCTTTGTAAAAGACTTCGGCCATTAAGTTGTCAGTGTGTTGTTTTTTTTTTTCTGTATTACATTCCTGAGGAAAGTCATTATGACTGGGTGGAGTGGTACCACTTTGATGTTTCTCACTGTAACAAGTAAAACCAAATCACAGAGCCATTAATCACTGCTGCTGTGGACGTGGTTTGAGCAACAGCTTTAAGAGTGTGTTGCTTATTTCCCACAGATGATCGCTAATGATATTAAAGGGACAGAGCTTGGAACAAAAGGTCCCTCATTCTCTTCTTTTGAATATATTGTTGTCTTATAAAATACAAATCTTATGAATCTACATCTTGGAAATCACCCAGAGGAATCACGCTTTAAAGATTCTGACAGTTATTTAGTGTGCTGTGATGAAGCAGAGGTGGTTACCCATTGAGACCCACACACACACACACACACACACACACACACACACACACACACACACACATACACACACACACATTATGGATTCTAGGCTGTTATCGCAGCATATTTGGATCCATTGACTCTTTAAATCAGTTTCGGGACCAGAACAAGTTGAATGACTTTTAAAGTCACCTCCTCTTTTTACTCTTTCTGCAATAAGATTGGGTATAAAAAGTTTTCATCCGAATGTTTCCCATCTGAAAGTGTATCTTGTATTTTCTTTTGCAGAGTGATCCAAGAACTTAGAACGTGCTCCATTCTCATGCAGCCTCTGTGGTGTCCAAACAACCCCACCTCCTCTGTCGGTTTGTCGTGAGAGAAAGCTGCAAAATATTCTCCCTTCATTCTGCTGTGGCTCGGCCCCAGCGGCATCCGCACAACCCTGAATGGAAACGTCTGCAGAGAGGGGTTTATGGCCCTCCCTGCTGGAGTCAGAGGGGTCATGTTTGTGTGGATATCAACAGGATTTACGGCACAATAGCAGTCAAGTCTTCCTCTTTGATCGGCAGGGTGTGACACAGGGTGCAGGCGGTGTTTGTTTCTCGCCTGACTCCCCGTTGCGTTTTTGTCAAGCCTCTTTAACGGGGCAGGAAGTTATTTTTAGTTGTGCTGCAGATAAAAAGGTGATTTAGAGTTCGTTATTTGTCATAATGGGGGGAGAGAGCTGTCAGAGGCAGTGAATGTATCACACCCATGAGCACTGTAACTCTTTTAACAAGAGATTTATGAAAAGTTGATTCTCTGGCAGTAATAGAATTTGAATAGCAGACTTAACCCCTCCTTTATCTACAGATTCAACATGAAACTTTTATTGTATACCAAAAACTTTTGAAATGTATGTTAAAAGTAGGGCTGTCAAACTATAACACTATCGCTAAATTAAATATTTCAACAGTTAAATGCAAATAATCACTTTTCTTAAAGATTTATCCAAGATCTTTATCAAAGATTTTTTTGTTTATTTATTGTCGAGATGGGACAGTGGATAGATTAGGGAATGACATGAAGTAAAAGAGCTATGGGTCGGATTCAAACCCGGGCCACCTGCTTGGAGGACTTTAGCCTCTGGAGATGGGGTCGGCCAATGAACCTCTTTTGCTATCATCGCCCCAATTAATCGCATTTTTAGTCGCATGTTTGAAATTCCACTATTTCACATTTAAAATAAAAAAACATCTTAGGCTTTTATTTTGAATGTTTTTACTGTCTTATGCTGAGAGTACATTACTTGCTGTTTGAATTCAACCCTGCTTTTATTTTGAAATAAATTGAGGACCTCCTCCAGGTCGAGTGAAGATTACGACACTGACTTAACCACTGACCAAAAAAAAACTCGCTATGGATGACGAACTAAATGAAAACATCTCAAAGAAGCAGTAAAACAGTTTTGAAAATAAAAAATAAATGTTAAAAGGTGGATGTTTTATCAATCAATCAATCAATCAATCAATCAATCAATTTTTATTTGTATAGCGTCAACTCATAACAAGTGTTATCTCGAGACACTTTACAAAAAGCAGGTAAAAGACCTTACTCTTTGTCTGTTAACATTACAAAAGAGCAGGTAAAAAACCTTACTTATTGTTATGTTACAAAGATCTGGCCTATCCATCATGAGCACTTTAGCAAAGCAGCAAAAGTTACAGTGGTAAGAAAAAACTGCCTTATTAAAAGGCAGAAATCTTCGGCCGGATCCCCGGTTTCATGACGAAACAGCCTTCACAGGCCTAGACTGCGCCGGGCTTGGAAAGGGATAGGGGGAGAGATGGGATAAGATGCAGGAAGAGGGATAGGGAGCAAGGGGGTGGGGGGAGGCAAGCCGTCAACCAACGATCTCAAAGAGCCTAAGAGAGCTCAAGAGCTCCCAGGAAAGTAGGTGGTTAGTGACTGAGATTTATAGATAGATACATGCAGTGATATGATGTACTGTATATGCAGAGAGAGAGAGGAGCTCAAGGTGCCAGTTCCCCCGGTAGTCTAAGCCTATAGCAGCATGACTAAGAGCTGGTCTACACCAGCACCAGCCCTAACTATAAGATTTATCAAAAAGGAAAGTTTTAAGTCTATTCTTAAAAGTACAGACCCCGGCTGGAAGGCGATTCCAGAGGAGAGGAGCCCGATAACTGAAGGCTCTACCTCCCATAGTACACTTGGAGACTGTAGGTACCACCAGCAGGCCTGCATTCTGGGACTGTAATGTTCTCGAGGGGCAGTACGGCACTAGTAGCTCCTTAAGATAAGATGGTGCCTGACCCTTTAGAGCTTTGTAGGTGTGACTTTTCCATAACTGTGACTACAGGGAGACACTTATCTACGGTGCGTCTAAAGGGACAAAATAGCATGAAATTAATCACAAAATGAATGCATTCATTTCAGACCTTAATGAATCACAGTTAGTTAATGCCGCAGCCCTGGTTAATACGGTAAATTACTCCAAAAAGTAAGGGAGATATTTCAAAATGGTAGACAAAAAACTTGAAGTAGTCAAATAGGGCTGTAACTTTTCATTTTTTCAGTAAGTCTCTCAGAGGAAATGTCCTCAGATCGGTCAGTGTCCCTGACATTAGATCAGTTTGGAAACAGTGAAGGCTGTAGATGTCCCCTGAGTATTATTCCAGTTCCTCTAATCTGTGACATTTTTTGTCTTTCTCCATGGCGATGTCAAAATAAATAAACCATTATCTCATCCCGAGGAGAAACAAAGGAGCTGGAGTAGCTCGACCTTCAGTGATATAGAGGCAGACTGAGATGAAGCAGAGGTGGACTGTTGGCTGTACTGAGAGCAGCAGTCTGTTGATAACATGTTTCTCATGAGATGATTTCAAGTACAGCTGTCCTGATACCAATATCAGTGCCAGAAATGCCTCAGATACAGACTTAAACGTGCCACCAACAAGCGTGTTTGTCTTTTAAGTTATACAACACCGTCATTTATCATAAATCAGTATATCTCGATTGATGTATTAAAGCTGCCAATACTGTCAGTGTTAGCTCTCTAGGCTTATCTGCTGACGAGGGGATCTGGGGTAGTAGACAACTTCTCCAGGAGGTACGACCATCTTTCCTTCACCAATCTCATCCCTAGTGACTGACGGTGCTTCTACTGAGGATGTGACTGTCTGATGATGCTGTACATCATATCCTCCTGAGACTGACAGGAGGTAGAGCCAAAATTTCTTGTCTGTGCTGATCGTCTCTGAATTGTCTTAAAAGCAGACGGTTTCTGTTGAGACAAGCTCCCTCACTCAGTAGATCACCCATCAACGATCTTTCCTTCCATCCCTCCACTGTAAATATATAACCAATGAGTCACATTGGATCATCAAAAACAGTTTTTTATTTTCATTTTCTATTTTTCCAAGCTTTGATAAAGATGATACTGTCACAGCACAATCATATCACTGTCATGTACCTCGGATAACATTGTTTCAGAATGTACCAACACAGCAGCTTTGATATGATAAAACAACAAGATGTCCTGGACTTTAAGCAGGCTTTGATTCTCATCCCCTAGTGTCGCACTTTCATTTTTATTTTCCACTCGGCCTGCACATTATGAGTCAAATAAGTGATGTTCTATAACCTTGTTCAATATCACAATAACACTATTTATTACGTTGATTGAATTAGGACAGTGCACATTAGACACCATATCAGCCGTACACATCTCTGAAAATATGCCGCTACATTTCATCTTTACTCCTGAGGCAGGTACTAACAAAAAAAAACATAAAAAAACAACTACATTATGTCGTGCGATAAAGAAATGCTAAATCAATCAATCATTATTTGTATAGCGCCAATTCATAACAAGTGTTGTCTCGAGACGCTTTACAAAAGAGCATTTGGGATAATATGCAGGCAGGATTGTCCACACTTCCTTGCCGTTGAGGTGGGGTCGACACAGCGATGGTTTCGGGGGCCAACACAGTCCAATAAAACACACACAGTGGTGGTGGCTGGGCATCAGTGTATGGTTGGGACGACACAGTCAGATTGTGGCGGCTGGGCGTCAGGCAGTGGTTGAGGGACAATGCACGATCACTTAAAGACAGGCCCATTGGACATCTCTCTTTGAGTAATCATCTTTGACATTCAGCTTTTTTGCCTCTACATTAGAGTGAACAGGATTCTTTGTTCACAGATTTTGACCTCCACTTACACTTTAGGTCCATACTTTCACCTCTATACACCTCCTTCCAATCCCACCGTGCTCTGTGAAGCCATTTGAATCTCAACATCATACCTCCTGCAGGTGTTTCTGCTGTTTTGATACACCTCAGATAAGACCCTGATCAACTATCTGCTGCCTTGCATCAGTGAAAACCATCGTCTGTGTTTTCGAGTAGGAAGCAGTGTTCGGCCCCCGGGAGCTGTCCTGATCTGTGAAAATCTGTCACGGTCACAGCTAAGGAATGTTTGGACGCTCTGAGGGTAGGAAATCTGTGCAGATATGATTATAAACTCAATCCAAGGTTATATATCCAGTTACAGCGGGCCTGGGGGAAAAGAAAGCATATCCGAAAAAGTAATGGTTTAAAGTGTCTTGTTTTTCACCAGCATGTTTGGGGGATTTGGCCGATAACAAGGTGCGGATAAAGGATTGGATTCCCACCTTTGAGACTTGTAGATAGATATCCGACCTGAGCTTTAAATTTCTCATTTTTTTGGGATGTTTTACAAGAAATACTTAAACACAGACGATAGGGTCGCCCCCCTTTTTATAAATTAATATCTGATTGATAGTGAATGAGGGAAACAACAATTAAAGAATAGCTGGGGGATTGCAAAATGAACAATAATGGGAATGTATTAACAAACGAATTATTGCAGGCAACAACTGAAAACAAGCTTCCTTTAAATGTTACCAAATTCATGAGCAGATCTTTCTGTCACGTTAAAAAACACAAAAGTAAGAACAGTCCTTGATCCTGGTCCAGCACACATGGGACTGACCATACCGGATCTGAGTGAAAAGACAGCCACTGGCAGCTGTCTCTTCTCCCCTGCTCTTTCTACTTTCTACTTTCTATAGGTCTAGATTCGCACTTTGCAACAGGTGAGCTCAGTCATTGGCTGCAATGAGTCTGAGAGAAGAACCTGGAGAGCAAACAGGTGAGAGAGAGGGCGAACACAACACCAACAACACATAATGTGATGTCATTATGCCATCAGGTTTATTCAAAGCGATACAACCACAATGGGGAGACTTTAATAACTGATATTTAATGATACGTTTGGCGCGGCAGGTTTGTTCGATTTTAAAGTTGTAGGTTTGGCATAATGGCAACTACCTTTTTTTTTCCTTTTCTTTTTTATTTAACGTAGATAGGTATCAAGGTAAACGCCTACAAATTCAACAGCGTGAGTAACTGAGTTTTTTTGTAATCGAATACAGAGCTACATTGGATTGGTTGCACTACTAAAGTTTTTGTTGTGTTTTGTGTGCTCCCTCAGTGACCGACATGTGTAAGTAAGTTTCAGGTTGTGAAGACTTTTTGTGATGAGGCAGCATTCACCCGGCACAATCTTGCAGGGCAACGAGGAAACTACACAATGTGGTTTGAATTTTCGCTCCGCTCGTCCTTTATTGAAGCATCAAAAAAAAAACAAAAAAAAAACTTCATATCCTCAGTGCCAGGTCATGTCCTCAGTGAAAGGTCCACACAGCCCTTTTGGCTTTGACTGTCCTCCTCCCGAGCTCTACATCTTGAATCAGCATCTCGGTTGCACTACCTGGCCTTGAAGAGCACACACTTACTGATAGATACCTTATTATATAACCAACACACATGCGCCCCATCTGTTCAGCTTGTTTTTAACGGTGATATGGAGTTTTGGTTTGTTCTTTCTCATCATTCAGTACAATTTTTATTAGGGCACCTGGGGTTATCAAAAGGCTTGTGACACCGTTTATCTTGTTTATATAAGCGTCATTATTGATATCCAGCATCTTCTGTCAGTAATGAAAATAAATTACAAACAGGTTGTAAGTATTTTGCTTTGGATTGTTCTCCTTTTTTTTTTTTTTTTTTTGCAAAACCCTGCAAATGAACATGAAGTTTCTCATAAGATTTGACCCTAGGGTTTGCTGGTTCTACCATAAAATGTGTTTCCACATGCAAATGATTCCAACAGTCAGTGCATTATGTAATGTACTCAGTTGAGATTAATTGACTGATGCCATAACAGTGAAAAAAAATAAAAATGTTTTGGCATCGAAATGAGAATGCGCCCAAGGATATATGAGTAATTTCTGAAGCAATCCTGACCTGTTGCACTTTACCAAAGCAGTTTGAAACCCTTAAAGGAGCAGTTCGTTACTCTGACACGTAGCGTTTCAATGGGTACTGCAGTCCAAATACAAAACTTTGGAGAGAGCCGTCTCCCCCCGCCCCCTCCTCCCTTGAGTCGATGCTCATGCAGGTTGTCATGTCGCGGACATTGAAGCTCCAGTGTTTGTCCAGCTCTGCATCGGTCGTAAAACCTTTCTGCGTTCTAACCTCTCTCCATTTTTCAAAAGTTTCTGCTTGTGGAGCTTATTAGAAAAATGCCGAGGGATATGAGGACAGGTCCAATCAGCTATATCTGAAAGAGTTCCCTTGCATGCTTCCATCGCTGCAACACCTGTTGGTTTGCCGTTTGCCTGGCAAATTGAGGGGCGTCCTAAAAGGCTGTATTGGGGTGCCTTAAAACCGCCTACCTTTTCTGGTCTAAAGAAAAACAAAACACTCTGGACCGGAATCTAAACGTAGAAGGAGGACATACTGGCTGCTGTATTGTTGTCAGAGAAGCCAAATCTTCCAATCCATCTATTTATTTATTTATTTATTTTGGCCGGAAAGAAATATGCTAGTCCAGTGGATTTTTTTTCATCTGCCTGCCCCTTTAGGTAGTGAGTCAAAATGTTAATTAAGGACCCTGTTATGATTGTTTAGAGACTCAGGTTTGCAGTCTGTGATTTGCGTAATCCCCAAAGACCAATCCCCAGGTCATAAAACGCTAACAACACAATGCTTCCTTGAACAACAGATCATTTTCCATAGCGATCCATCCCTCTGAAAATCCTCTAATTGCATTCTGGTAGACATCACCCAATTCAAATTGTCTTGCAAATTCTCAAACGTTGAATATTTTTCGACTTTCTGTAACTGGACAATAACATCTCACTGGATTTTCATCTTCTGTTTAAAAATGTGGTGCACATTTAGTGGAGACCAAATGTTGCAGAGGAATTTTTTCATTGAAAGTAATTGTTTTTATTGTCACAGAAGACACATGGGGAAAAAAAAATTAGATCCAGAAAGTTCTGCGTAACTTTATTACCATTGAAATCATTAACTACTCCCTGGGAAGTTGCGCAAGGCCACTAAAACCCCAATGATTTACTTCAATGCCTCCAGCCTCGGTATTGTCCGTGCAGTTACATTTGTTTTTCTCCAGTCTGCCATACACACCTCAGGTGAAGACGCCTCAGAGGTATGCAGTATGTTTGTCACAGTGATGGAGCATGTAAAGACTCAGTTTTGAGGAATGTGCCAACGTTGAAGGACTTGCATATGGTCCAACTTCTGAAGAACACTTCATTTGATTTACTGTTCTGTAGGTGTTGCAAGTGAATGGACCAATGCAAAGAGACTCTTCTCTGTGCAGTGAAAGCAAATATTTGGGAAACTCTTGAGGTTTTTGATGTGATTATATTTAAAAAAAAGACAATTGTGTAACTGTGGTGAGACAACTGACAGAAAATAGCGAGTAAGCAAAAAGATTGAAATTCATGTGGCTCACATGTGTCGTCCAGCTCCTGCCCCTTGTTGTGTGGATTGCATTCAGAGTGGCACATGGAAGACTCAGTGGCCCAGACAGACCACAGACAGATGATTCATTAGATGCGTGAGGCTGCTGTCAGAGAAAGTCAGAGCAGAAATCGAACGCCACTTTGAACACCCAACTGGTGTTTACTGGGAGGAAGCAGGAATGCAAAGAATGTCTGCCGTCTGAGATCGTCCCAGAATGAAAGGTGCTCATGAAATTTGTCCCAGGGAATCTTTGAAACCGTCTTCATTTCGGGGGATGGATGCTGGGAATACCCATCTTTCTATATTATTTTACAGATTAAATGAAATCAAATATCTGTCTAGTGTATGAGATGAGAATTAAAAAGCCCCGGACTGACAGCCTTACAATCTTTGAGACATTTGCAGCCTAGGTTCATCAAAAACTTCCTCTGTTTTGATTTTATGAAGCCTAAGAGATGTTCATTGATTTCATAACTAGCGGCATGGCTGACTTGACTGACAGGTGGGCTCGTTGTAGCTGTTTGTCAGGAGGCAAAGGGAACACCTGAGCCCCACCTGTTACGAGTTTGATTGAAAGTTAGGTAGAGATATGATTTTCAATAAATTCACCTCTGTTGTTTGGCTTCATAATGCCTCCTCGTGAACCAATAGTTGACGACATTGACTGTACGTCCATCTTATCCAGTCGTAAAGCTCAACACATAGTTTTGCCTGAGAACAGCCCCTCAAAGCCACGAGCATGGCAAGTTCTAGCCAATCATAAGCGACACCAAAATGACACAAGTTGTGGTATAAAACATTCGTCTAAATTTTAGTGGAAAATTAGTTTATTGGACCGATTCCATTTCAAGGTTCAAGTTGACACCTACCGCCTAAGTAGCAACCTTTTTTCTTTTTTTTTTAAACCTTTGTTGTATAATTACAAACGTTGGAGCAAATCATACTTGGATATCCTTTTCTCTAAATGAGCAAATATCACATCAACTGCAACTTGACCCATGTCAATTTTTCCAGAATCTGGATGAGAAAAATCTCGACGCTTGTAAATGCAGAGAAGTGTATCACTGTAAAAGCTGGGTAAAGACCTGCAGGATGTACATGCAGCTATCCACCCTGTCAGATTGGTTTTGAATGTTTGTCTGCGGGGAGCCAGAGGTCTCCCAAGACTTTCAGTTATGCCCTTATGAAGATGAACTCGATGAACCCAAATGTAGACTGACCCTCGTTTGTTCAGGCTCAACCTCCCTGAAATACCTGTGCTCGCAGCATATAATAGTGCCCCCTGATCCTCACCATTGAGCCCTTCCTTTCCAAAATAAAAATGGCCTCATTCATCTTTTTTTTTAGTTTAGCAACTGGAATGCATGGTTTGAATTAAAGGATGCCCTGACTGCAGTCACAGTAACAGTTAGAGGGATGAATGAGTGTGGCGATAGGGATATGATAAAATATAACCTCTTTTTAAATGTTTAATGCTGTTGACTTAATTTCTCCTTAGTATTTTTAAACTACTACAAACCTATGATAAATAGGTGATCCCCCCTGCATTGTATCTTGAAAAGCTGATCCCACCCAGGACCCACACCAAAACAATGATGGCTACTTGATCAGTGATGGCTGCTGTCTAAAAGTAACACATTTGTATTGTTTTCATGGATCACTGTCTCTCTCTCTTTTTTCGTTTTAAAAAAAATTCAGTCTAACACCCCAACAGAATAGACCTACACACACTTGTTCGCATAAACTATCCAGTACATGTGTTAGCATGATTTGAATTCAAATCTCATTTTGTCAACCTCAGAGCAGACAAAGCCTTGCGCCCCTGACTGAGATCTTGATACCTTATGAGGGCCTCTCCCCCTTTCCTTGGAAAGGCCCAGACTACAGGTTGGGAACTATATGGCACTGCTAATGCTCAGTACAGAATGATTTTTATCAACAGCAGTAGATGTGCTTTCTAAATAGAACAACTGCAATTTACAAAAACCAACGATGGCCACAGTGGCTGAAAAAAAGAAACATTAAAGACGTTCACACCTCATAAACCAAACAGTCCAAGAACGAAGACGTCATCCCAATGGATGCACTGACCAAAAGTTTTCTGAAAGAGTCTGAGGTTTTGTTTTTCATCCTTGAGGGATAGAGGGACTAATTATTCCGAGCAGCGGTTCAAGGAAGGGGTTTGAGTCACTTCCTATGAGCCGAGCTAAACTGAGAAAATGTGCAATAAACTTTGATTGACAATGAGATTTCACATTTAATTTATCTTTACAGTAGAACATTATTATTCCTGCTGATGACAAGTGACTTAATCAAAATTCAGTTTAAATATGTTTTAATTTGGCGGGATCCCCTTTGCATTCCTTCGTCTTTTCCTTTTTTTTTTAAAGTCATTATCCGTACACTCAACTTGCCACACAAGTACAGCGGTCACGTTGCTGGCCTTGTGACTGAGCATTTTGCACCACGTTGAGGCTTATTTTGAAGCATACAGTCAATTTAGCAGGAGTTGGAATGCAAATAGCTTCGCGCCTCCTTTATTTAAATGACTCATGTTGGTTCTCAGGCTTGTCATATATTTGGAATCGTGATAAATCCCTGAGAAAGTGAGCAGGACTTGCCCTCACAGTTGTTATGCAAATTGCTATGCTGACAACAGTCCAATAATTAGAAGAGGACAGCGAGAAAAACAGGAATGGAAAGAGTGAAACTTGGAGATAGAGAGGGAGAAAACAGTGAGTAAAAGAAGGTCCACTGGTCACGACTCCTCTTTGCGGTATGTGTGACCTCTGTGAGTAGAGCTCAAAGATGAGCACCCAACCTAAGACCAGACCGTCAGTCCTGATGTGACCCGATCAGAGTGACTCTCCTGCTTGGTAACTAGAAATTATGCTGTATATATGCATTCTGGAATCCACAAATCAAGGCTGTGATTTAAATGCAGGGTGATAAAAAACTGTTTCTCCTCTTTTAAAAGAAACTGAATATCTCTGGGTTGTTGACTTAACACGCCATTTTAAGATGTTATCCTCAGCTCTTGGAAACTCTAATTTACAATTTTTCAACAGTTCCTTCCATTTCTGTCTCTTTTTGAAACTAATATTAATGCAGGATACATATCAGCAAAGCTACATAAGGTATACATTTTTAATACTGTGGAATCCGAAATTTCTGACTTTTTTCTTCATTGAATATCTTGAAAGTTTGTGGCGACGGACTGGTGGCCTAGCAGTTCGTTTGCGCACCCCCATGTACAGAGGCTGTAGTCCTCAAAGCGTGTGGCCCGGGTTTGAGTCCAAAGTGTGGCTCCTTTGCTGCACGTTATTCCCCACTCTCCTCCCCTAATTTCCAACCCGCTCCACCTTCCCGTCTCTCAAATAAAGCAATTAAAAGCCCAAAAATAAATCTGAAAAAAAAAAATGGAATCCAACTGATATATGTATTAAAAAAAACCCGTCATATTAATTTTTTTATTGAAAGACTTATCAGTGTACTTCTTGTGATGAAAGATACAACAGTCAGTTACCAAGGTGATAGAGCGTTGTTAAAAGACAGCCAGCTTCGTGGCTCGTACTTTTGGCTCAACAGGCCTGACTTACCCTCTGATCTCACTTCGTGTTACAGCCCTCAGAGCACGTGTCTGTGTTTACCAAAACACCCAAATACTTTTAATGTGATCACAAAAAGCATTAAGCATTTTGTTATGTGATGTTATTACATAGAAATATGAATCAGTGTTGTCTGTACCTGCCCAACACCTGCAGCCATAATGAGGTCAGGACTACTGGTGTTCTTGTTTGAGGTTTTCTGTAGTTAGATCATAAAAATGATAACATTATGTGATGCCTGGAGATACTACACTTCATCAGAAACCCAGCCTCATAGCCATGTTTTCATAAACATGTTTTGGTGCAGAGGCCATATATAATATGGCTAAACTGTATGTTAGGATTTCAACTTTTTCTTGTGTTTTTCTTCCATTTTTTCAGTCCATTCTGTCTTTGACTTCCAGCATGTTGGGGATGATTGGTTTCTACTACCACACAGTCTCCAAGTCTTCTGTGAAACTCTACAACTACAAATTTCTGCAGCACTGTAATGTCAAACTGCACGCAGTGCTGCGCCCGTCCCTGTCTTTCAGACTCACCACTAATGATAGTGGAGAATCCCACTTCTATAATTGTGTTTGCATTTAAATTTCTGCTTGCGTGCCGCTACAGCATTGGATCATCATTTCAAACTCGCTCCAGGCAGAAGCGGGAAACCACAAGTTCTAGGGAAATGTTATACACAAACATATCAATTTTGGATTAAATATAAATATTTTGGTACGCCCTTTCCTTTTATTTTTCACTTAATTTCTGTGTGGCAGCTATCATTTTCCATTTAAACTTGCAGCCACAGACTACCAGCTGCAGAAAAAGTTTGATTTTAAAGCCCTTATTGGTTGGATTGTTTGGAGTTCACTACCACATCATGAACATGAGTCGAAGAGATGCTTTATAGTAATGCCTATATATAGACTCTATGACCCCCAGCATGTCAACAAAAATCTAAACTCTGAGTCCTCAAGGCTGCTGAGGGTTCCTCTACATAAATGAAATATAACATGTTAGAAAGTGAGCTTGATAAGTTCTTAAAGAAAGATTCGGACAATGTCAGACTAGCTGTTTCCTATGTTTCCTGTTCCCTGTCTTTAGCCTAATCTAAATGATGCTTTATAAATTAATTGTTAGCCAAAAGCAAATCCGAAATGTAGAACAATAACTGCTTCCTTCCTGTGTCAAAGTTTTTTACTTAGACGTGGTTTTAAATAACACAGGGGACGATTACTTGCTAACTTCCTGATATCTAGCTAGCTGGATTCAAGAGCTATTTTGAACAACAAGTGCAGCATTTAAATGGGATCATGTAACAATGTTAGAGAGCCAAATTCTCACATTGTGATAATAACAACCTTGTAAATCGCGATTTTCCGAAAGCCTAGCATTCTCGAGTTGTGACATGTTGGCTGACATTTTCACAAAAGGTGGAGCCCTCTAAAGTTTTTCCATGGATTGTAAGTTTAATATTGTCACCTCAGTGAAATGTCCGATGAAAATATTCACATTTTCATCACCCAACTATTCCCTTACATTTTCTACTGTATGTAGTTACCAGCTGTCTAGCTAACTAGTCCTTCTTGTGTTCATGTTGCCGTTGCTTGGTAGCAGCCTTCATATGAGTAGAACTCCCAAGTATATCATGAACACAATTCCCATGTCGTAAATATGATCTAAAAATATCACTTTGAAGGTCGCACAGGAGAAGCATATTCTGTGCTCTGTAGGGTGTTAGCTGTTAGCTCCATAGTTACAGCAGTTCACCAACTAGCCCTTTTTGACATCTTTGATCATAATCCAGATTATCAGCAAAGCTTGCTAGTTCGCTTGACAGTCATCAATGAATAGAACGTAAGGCTAAATTTGGTGGTAGATCGTGATTCAGATAGCCCTAATTTCCTGTCACCGTTTGGACAATTGTAGAACCCATGATGATTACTTCCATAAAAAAAGTTTCGCTATCGGTTACCCTCAAGTCAAACTCTCAAATAATGAAATAAAGTATTTTGCCTCTGCATCAACACTTTCCTATAATTTGCTCTATACATC
Source organism: Labrus mixtus (assembly GCF_963584025.1). Classification (NCBI taxonomy): domain Eukaryota; kingdom Metazoa; phylum Chordata; class Actinopteri; order Labriformes; family Labridae; genus Labrus; species Labrus mixtus. The sequence goes on along the minus strand of NC_083623.1, from coordinate 7,430,118 downwards.
CGTCTCCCTATGCCTACCTTCTATTTCTGTCTTTAATTCTTGCAGCATGGCTAGTGTGTGCGACTTCTTCTCAGTAGATCAAAGGGGTATTCACCCTGTCAGAGGGGGAACATTGTTAATGTCGCTGATACTGTGCTGTTAGCCTGTTTGCTGCATGTTATGAATAACAGGTAGTCAGAAGAAATGAGTTCTCCTGTAATTACTTCAGGGTTGTTTTTGCCTTCCTTCCCTTCGAGCATTCTTGGGGTAAACTAGCGCTGAGTTCAAAGGCTGGAATGTGAATCTTTATCTTGTAACAGAGGGGGCTTCCTGAAAAGTAGCACTAGTTTAATAAACCCTAATACCACTTCATACATGGGGTCGGCCACTCTGTAAGTATGCTGGAATCTGCTTATGAACCAGAGGACCTGGTTGAACTGCACAATGCTTGATCAGTGCAGGTGCTTCAGCAGAGAAAGTCAGGCTTGTATCCAATTATTAAAAGAATTCCCCCTGCATCCTTTGAACACCCCACTTTTAAATTATTTAGAGAAAACTGCAGTTTTTTTCATATTTGTAGAGCAAAAAGTCTCGGTGCACTTGAATCACTAACAGGCCGCACTTGTTCGTTACGGCTTTTCATGGCTCCTAGAAGTGAATTTACCACGAGTGGCACAAATCCGCCTAAGGTCGGTCCTGTGTCAGCAAAAAACACGTTAACATAAGTGAAAATGTGCAACTATCCAGTATTAACCTGCTTCAAAAATGTACATGAGTTGATTTGACAAAGGATAGAGACTGGAGTGAAAAAAAAAACAGAGAACCAAATATTTGCAGGGGAGTTCTGTGTTCTTTCACAGGATCAGTTGTTTGAGTAAAGCGGTTGATACCTCAGTTGCTGGCTTGTTTATGGCCAACATACAGTTTGTACACTGGTTGTTTGTTCATAAACAAATAAAAAGGATGACACTGATTTAAGGCAATCCTCGATTATACCTGGAGAGACTGAGGTTAACCAAGACTGAACCAAAATGTGCTGTGGGTGGGGAGTTGAGATCAAACGACCATTAAGTCCATTCAAGGTCAGTGTGATACTATGCAGCTCAACAAGCATGTGCTGTAGACTGTTAGTCCAAGGTTCTGTCTTCCCCTTGAGAACAGAACTATCCCAGCTGCACACAATACGAGGAATATTTCAGTTCCTAACCTGTTAATTTTTTTCTTGTTTAAGCCAATTAATAGACAGACATAATGTTGTACAACACATAACTTACAACGGGGCAGAATTTAGTCATAGAGACCGTCATTGACCGCTGTGAAAGGAATCCTGAGCCAAAAGTTGACGTTCTGGACAATCAAATAAAAACAGCTGCGAGCTGCCGAGGGATCTGCGTCTGATGGTGAGTTGGATAAGACATAGCCAGAGGCTGCCAGACTAATTTGACACAAATGTGTCAATCTATCCTACTTACACCTCAAGAAAAATTGTCTTGCGCTTTAGAGGGTGGTTGGGGACATGACATCAGAGTGGACTGCATTCAAAACGTCCGTCATGAAAACAGCTGCAAGGACCTGTGGCCAGATAGTGGTCATTGACTCTTACAGTGAAAGGAGCAGCTATGCAAACAAACGCAGTTACAATGATAAGTCAAGGCAGAGCATGGAGCACGACAGCTGTAGCGTTGTAAAGGTTTAGAGTAGTTTAAAAAAACTCATGTATCGATGGATGATCTTTAATGGCAGCCAGGGCTCAGTCAAGACTTGCAGGATATTGCTGAGGTTGTTCACAAAGAGGTAGGCTAAATTTGACCTTATCTAGCCTACAGATATTTTTGAAATAAGGAAGGAGAATCTGAGGCTCTCCTGAATTAAACAGACTTTTTCTCTACTCAGGAAACACAGCTGAAATATTTAAGTAGATACAAATTCCTTAACACATGCGTAATTACGTTTTAGAGTGACTTTGTTGGTGAAATAATTCATTGTGAATGACGTGAATTTTGATATATATCAACCACTTTCAATTAGGGTTGGGATCTGCAGTTGTTTCCATGATGAATCTGGTTTCAATTTTACAAGCTACCCAGATGTGTTTAGCTTGGATGCTATAAGCAAGGAAGAATGAACAAAAAAGTCTTGCATCAGGCGTCCTATTTTGAACAGGCCCTGACCAGCTTATGACAGATTTCATTATCTTAATTCAGTTCATATTCATTCACTAATGGCCTCAACAAAGGGCCTTCTTTCTATCAGTGCAAGCACATTAGGCAAATGTTGAAAGCTTGAACTACATGGTGGGTTTGTTTTGACATTTTTAGATTATTCTGTTTAGATATCATAATGCTTTAAATCTTAATCCTACGTCAATACTGTTGGCTTTCTTCCTGTTGTCTTGTTTTTTATGGTTTTGAGGAAATATCCTTTTTTTTAATTTGGAGCCAGAAGTGACTTTATTTTGTTGATAGGGTATTGGTATTGTGGTATTGTTGGACTTGGAAGAGTCTAGATGAAGCATAACAGACAACAGACGTCATCTAAAGAGACCATGCTTTAATTATGCATAATTTAAACCCCAATTCATCCAGTTTCTTCTGCTTATCTGGGCTCGGGTCACGATGGCAGCAGGCTAAGCACAGACAACCGTCTCCCCAGCAGCGTTTTCCAGCTCCTCCTGGAAGATCTGAGGAGTTTCCAGTTGGAATGGGATTTTATAATCCCTCCAGCGAGCTTTGCTTCTACCCCAGGGTCTCTTTCAGTTGGTCGTTTTGAAAAAAAAAAAAAACCTTCTACAGGAAGGTATCCAGATGCCCAGACCACTTGAATTGGCTCCTTTCGATGCAAAGGAAAAGGGCCTCTGCTCCAGGCATCCCTCCGATCGTCTGAGCTCTTTACCCTATCTCTAAGGCTGAGCCAAGAAGCTCTTTGAAAGAAACTCATTTTGACTGCTCGTATCCATGACATCTTTCTTTCAGTCACTACCCAAAGCTTGTGACCATAGATGAGCAATGAAATGCAGATCGACTGGTTAACTGAAAGCTTTTCCTTCAGACTCACACAGCTCCCTCTTCACCACGACGACATAACCGCTAACGCTGCATCAACCTGTCTGTCAATCTCACAATTCATTTTACCCTCACTCGTGAACAAGATCCCAAGATACCAGAACTCTTGACTTGGGGCAAAGACTCACTCTGAATCTGAGGAAGCAAGCCATTGTTTTGAAGCAGAGAACCATGGCCTTGGACTGAGCCTTAAGCCTTGAGGTATATAACCTCTTCAATATATAACAGGTAAAGAATACAAACATACACCTGCACAGAGTTGTCATGAATAAGACAATTCACTATGAAGACCAATCCAATTTTCTGTTCCAGGATTTAAACATGTTTACTTTTATTCTGTGCATGAGCAAGTCGTCCAAAGTACAAGACACAGGACAAGGTGAAAAAGCAATCACACAACAGCGTGTACAGCTATATTTCATTTTTCTGGAGGTGGAAAAGTTCATCTGGAGATGAATATGAGCAGCAACGGAAAACATCTGGGAGACAGACAGAAGCTGTGCTGGCTTTAAGCTGTTCTTTGCATTAATTCAATTGTGAAAAGAATCAAACTGGCAAATTCATCAACACAACCCCCAACCAGAGAGAGGAACACAACTCTGGCTTGTCCGACTGATCCGACAAACACTCTCAAAAAACATCAGCCCCGACATTTGAGTTTTGTTGTCTTTGCCCTGTCTGCTCTCCATTATGACTGTTTCCACTCCCTGACATCCGAGTCTTTATGTGCAGGTTACATAACGCAGGATAAGCGGCTCATTAGGACCCTGATTACCACTCTTTGAGCGGGCATCCTGTGCTGCCATGCAGAGCCGGGGGCAGACGGTTCACTTCGGGCAAACCACAGAGTGCAACAGGAGCTGGAGGAGAGTGTGAGGCCTCTGTTTCTGCTGAGTGTCAGACAGACAGTAGAGTAACATAAGTTATATGGAATGGATTTGGGACAATATTAACTTGGATCTATGCTTCTAAGATTTACCCGCTGTGTTTGACCATCACTCGGTATTCAGTTTAAGCCAAATTGGTTCAGGTTCAACGGTTGTTTTTATGGCCTATCAGCGCACTCAAGCGCATAATCAGCACATGTTTTATTAAAAAAACAGCACTGTACCTCTCAACACCCGGAAATGCACGTTTCCATGAAAGAATCATAAAACCCGCTTGAGAGTTTGTGAAAATCTGCTCCTTGAGAACGGATACACGGTGCTGCATGCTCGTGTGTGTTTGTGTTTCCAGCTGTTGGAAGGTTATAAGGCGCTACCGGAGGAAGCTATTTACAGGTGCCACAGGTTTAAGTAGCGCTACAGGCTGAGTACTTGACATAACAGCATGTGTATGTGTTTTTCAGAGAGAAATAAAGAGAGAGAGAGAGAGAGAGAGAGAGAGATTGTGAGTTTCTCTGTGTGTGTCTCTGTGTGTGTTAAGACAGAGCTGTCCTCTCTGTTCCTGGCTGTTTGCAGTTTGTCTTGGGGGTGTACTTGGCAGCACAGGATGCCCGCTGTCCTTGATGAGGAGAGCGGGAGCTTACAGACCAATCACTGCCTCTTCACCTCCCGACCTCCTGATAGGCTCCGCTTGTGTGTGTGTGTGTGTGTGTGTGTGTGTGTGTGTGTGTGTGTGTGTGTGTGTGTGTGTGTGTGTGTGTGTGTGTGTGTGTGTCTTAAATGCTTGTACTTGGACTAAGAGTATAGCGATAAGGTTAATCCACAAATTCCATTATGACAAATGTGACAGAGTAAAGGTGCAATGCCGGCCTAAAAACAGTCATCTGTACTAGTGTATGTGTAGTGTATGTGTAGTGGTTGTGTAGTGGTTGTGTAGTGGTTCTGTAGTGGTTGTGTAGTGGTTCTGTAGTGGTTGTGTAGTGGTTGTGTAGTGGTTGTGTAGTGGTTGTGTAGTGGTTCTGTAGTGGTTGTGTAGTGGTTGTGTAGTGGTTGTGTAGTGGTTGTGTAGTGGTTGTGTAGTGGTTCTGTAGTGGTTGTGTAGTGGTTCTGTAGTGGTTGTGTAGTGGTTGTGTAGTGGTTGTGTAGTGGTTGTGTAGTGGTTCTGTAGTGGTTGTGTAGTGGTTGTGTAGTGGTTCTGTAGTGGTTGTGTAGTGGTTGTGTAGTGGTTGTGTAGTGGTTCTGTAGTGGTTGTGTAGTGGTTGTGTAGTGGTTGTGTAGTGGTTGTGTAGTGGTTCTGTAGTGGTTGTGTAGTGGTTGTGTAGTGTATGTGTAGTGGTTGTGTAGTGGTTGTGTAGTGTATGTGTCGTGGTTCTGTAGTGGTTGTGTAGTGGTTCTGTAGTGGTTGTGTAGTGGTTGTGTAGTGTATGTGTAGTGGTTGTGTAGTGGTTGTGTAGTGTATGTGTAGTGGTTGTGTAGTGTATGTGTAGTGGTTGTGTAGTGTATGTGTAGTGGTTGTGTAGTGGTTCTGTAGTGGTTGTGTAGTGGTTGTGTAGTGGTTCTGTAGTGGTTGTGTAGTGGTTCTGTAGTGGTTCTGTAGTGGTTGTGTAGTGGTTCTGTAGTGGTTGTGTAGTGGTTGTGTAGTGGTTCTGTAGTGGTTGTGTAGTGGTTGTGTAGTGGTTCTGTAGTGGTTGTGTAGTGGTTCTGTAGTGGTTCTGTAGTGGTTCTGTAGTGGTTGTGTAGTGGTTGTTCGTGCCGGTCCTCTTCTGACCTGAGCTGACCTGACCTTGTCCCCTCTCTGCTCTGACAGAACCAACATGCATTTTCTTTTCAGCAGGGACTCTCCTGATCCAAAACACCTTTCAACATGAAGCTGATGAATCTGATCAGACTTCATTTATCATCAACAATTAGACTTATTGTTAAAAGCAAAAGAAGAACATAGATATACTTTATTTTCAAAGCTTCGGAATTATTTTTTGACCTGTTCCACCTGACAAATAGTTCCCTTTTTGATGTTTTAAGTGTTTTTGATCAACATGAAAAAAAAATTCTCCAAGTATCTACTGTATAGTGTCTTGAACCTTTTAGATTTTTAACCTGTCCCCTTTTTTAATCCTGTGATGTTCAAACTGAGCTCATTTTAAAAAGAAGGATGGATGGATTGATGAACAAAAGATAAGACAGAGAATGCAAAGACATTCATTTGCTTAGAATATAAAATGCAGAAATTAGCCAACATTTTACTGTAATTTTTTCCCTGAATTTAGTACAAGTATACAAATGCTTTTTGGACCTACAAACCTCGAATATGTGTAAATATAGAGTCTAAAATATGTGATGGATACATTTGAACAATTCTCCACGACTGGAGCTCAGCTTTAAAATATCTCTGACTGATGTGTCTAAGTATTAACTCAGACAGACAGCAGCCAGTGCCGACAGGAAACATCACTGTGAAGTCTTCCTCTGTCTGACAGGAAAACTTGTCGATGCAGCTCCTCACCCCAGAGGTCTATCAGCAGGAAACACCGGAGCAGTACGAGCGGATATCAAACATATAAGCTGTGTTGCCATGCGAGAGCAAATTGACTCAATACAGATCAGATGCAGTGAAAAGGAAATGTCTGCATAGATCATATGTTTGCATCACTATTCCATTGTGTGCAGAATGCACAAGTTATACTAATAAACAGGCAACTTGTTCGCACAAGATTAGTGCGGATCTCCTCTGGTTCACATGCACAAGTCTTCTTTTTCTGCCAGGCATACTTCACAGATTCGTTCATATGTTATCTCATAGAGTTATAGTCAGGGAAACAGAAGCCCTGGAATGAGATCAGAGGCTTCATGATACATTTATTTTTACTCCCATGACCCCACGCTTTTGATCCCGCTGAGAGTTTCTACGCCAGAATACAGTTTACCTTTGATTCAGCTTTGATATTGTCATCAGACTGATTTTAATACCTTAAATCTGTGATTAACATTCACAGGCCTCAGAGGTGACACTGCTTCTCTTTGAAATCATTCTCCCTGCGTTAATAAAGCACTTAATGGCCTGTCCGAGCCTTTAACCGGGGGAGGGACAGTGGACTGAATGGAGCTGTTGTGCAGCTGACCGGATTGGGAGAGAGAACAGACAGAAATAAAAGAAAGCCAGAAGAAGCCAGAGGAGCGAGGAGATCCTCTGACCTCTGTCTCTCCCAGACATGAGAATAGGGATTAGAAAGTGAATAGCAATTACCTCCACGTTGACCTGCCAGCCACTGTAATCAAGGACAGTGTGAGTGATGCCATGATTGGCCAAAGAGGAAGCGACCAGTGACAGTAATCCTTGGGAAAATGTCGACCACAATGACAGGTTGTGCTTAGAGACGACATCACTTTTCACAGTGGAGGGAAAAGCCAGAGTGGCTGTCGGAAAAGAGGGGATTTAGAGCACTTCCTCTTTATTTCAACACTGTTAAACCTTTTGAGAGTCTTCAAAAGAGGCCACAAAGTCCTGTCAGCCGCTACAAAGCAGAAATATAGAGAGAAGTAGGCAAAACTTTTACAATTAGCAAGGCTTACAAAGGTCAGTTCATTATAGACGGCATAATGAAATACCATAGTATGATATTATCATAACGGGATCAAGCCAGGCCGTTGCTAATTCCTCTGACCACCCACATGATGGACTAAATTCAGCCCACCACCTACGCCCATTTAGCTTTACGCAGGGACCAAGTTGGACTGCTTCCATTACAGTGTTTCTTTACATTAGACGGAGATGAACGCTTTCTAATTAGAATCCATAAAACGGTATCAAGGCTTTTGTTGGGACCATTTGGAGTCGTGATTCTGTTTTTTTTAGCACAAAGAAGCATTTTGAATGTCACCATTTTTTGCTGCCATGGTTTTGAAGAGACGAGCAATAGTTAGTATTTTAATAAATAAATGCACCTGGGTTGTTGTTAGCACTTTGACAGTTGTAAATCCAGAAAAAAGGGAAAAAATGTGGTTGATACAGCCAACCAACAACGAAAGTGCAACAAACTGTAAAGTTGTGAGTGTGTGTGGGTTGTACTCTCGGGTATGGATGGCATGCTCGGGCAACCCGTAGGCTCAAACACTGGTAAACCTTTAAATATAGGGCAATTATTGGTCTAATCCCACACTATCTATCTAATTTTTTTGGTGAATCTTCTAAGGGAGAAGTAGACCGCAGGATAAAAGAAGAAGAGGATACCACAATCAAGTTAAACAGTGATGAAAGGAAGGTAACAGATTCATGAAAAGAGGTGAAACTGACACCTAATTGCAGAGAATTAATAAATTAATCATTTGATCTTTTAAGGGGAATTTTTTATCTTCTTCACTTAATCCGTTATCATGCTGTATCATTATGCGAGTGTATTGCAATATACCACTTATTAAAGAATAACAGATTAATGATATTGTTATAGTTGTTTTTGGCTATGCATCACATAAAAGTTTCTTGTATCATATCATGAATTACCCTGTGATTCCCACTCCAACCGCTCTGCATGACTGACAAGTGTTAACTGGGTGGAAAAGAAACAATGAGGAAGCATGGCTCTCTGCATGGGTCAAAAAGAAACCTTGACAGGGAAGTGAACTTTGCCTCGAACTGTTGTGGCAGCGGGGGGCCTTGTTGCGTAACCGAAAGTGTTTAAAGAATTAGAGCCTTTGTGGGGGGTCAAGTTATCAATTAACAAAAAAAACCCTGCACTGATAGCCAGCCACCCACACACTCTTAAATTCAAAGTCCCTTCACACCTCCTCCTGCAAGAGCAGCGCAGGTCTGCCGGCTCCTCTGTGGCTCCTCTGTGGCTCAGGGGCTTTGATAGGGTGATTATAGGAGAGAAGCTTTTTTTGCATGCTTGATGTCCAGCGGGTTACACAAAGAACACAGCTTTATCCATTTAAAGAGACTAAAGAGGGACATTGTTCTCCTGTACGCCAGCTTCGAGATAAAATCGTGAGCGAGCGCCGAGAAAGAGGGAGTTTTGTTTGCTCAAAATCCCGGGACACATAATTATTTGGCCCGCAAATTTATTGTCTTAGATCTATCAAATATGTTCTCTTGAGACATTATGCAGCTGGCGAATCACTTCTGGCTTCACTTTCTGTCTTCTCTTCCCTGGAAGTCTTGTGGTTCTGCAGCTGTAATCTGAGATCATGAAGCTGCAAGTGATGAAACGGGACCAGACGTCCGGATTCCTACAATGACTGACAGAAAGAGAAACAAAGACAAAGAAGCAGCGAGTTCTGACCTGCACAGATGGAGTGATGGAGTGATGATTTTTTTATGTGTCCATGTTTTTTTGTGGTTGCTCAGCCATAGTTTCCTCCTGTTATTACAGGACTTAGCTAACCACAGAAGCCCCCATAGTTTACAGAAGAGTTTGACAGAAGACAAACATTTGTTGTTTGGTGACATCATGGTCTGCTTCACAGATTTAGTCTGGAGAGGACATTAAGTTTTATTCAGAATCAAAGGAAAAATGTAACCGTGCAGACTTCTGACAACAATGGGATCCTCGTTCATGTTTACGAAGAATTAAAATTCCAGACTTTGTCCCTTGTTTGTCACGTCTAAAATATCTGGGATGCTGGTCATCACGCCAAAGACAACAAACAAGAAACAGCTTCTCTCTCGTTCATCATGTGCGGCTTTGGATAACCCTAAAGGAGGGTAACATTCAGTGTTCAGCAAAATTACAGACAAAACGGATCAAGCAGTACCCGGGCTGTCAAATTATTAATTTATTCAAAATTGTGATTAATCGCTAAACTTTTAATAGTTAACTTTGACTAACTTCTCTTTTAATCAGGCTTCTAAAAACTCAATTTGCATTTCAAAACATGTTTTAGTCCATGTGAAGCTATTCTTACGAGTGTCTTGATTTGAGAAACAAATACATGCAAAAAAAAAAGTAGTTTATGATCTTGACTTTTACAATAATAATTTAAATAATTGCTGCACTGCCACACCAGTGTGGTCTGAAACCATTGGAGACAAATGAAATACAGTGTTTTTATATTTCACTGTTACACATTAAGAAATAGGCAGGAGTGCATGTACAAACGGACTCATTGACCTCCAGTGAGATCTGGCTGAAGCAACAGCATTCTCACTTTTCAGGAGTTTCTCTTTAGTTGCTTTTCTCTGTGTAAGTAACCCATGTAAGGTTAATGATTAAGCTCAGACATTTTCCTCAAGAAACTGCTCTTTGTTATGCTTTTATTGTCCAGTTTGTTCTTCCTTAAGTCAAGGGTACGTCACTTCCTGTTTGGATACAAAAACAAGCTTTTATTTGAAAGGAGAAGAACTTCAGAAGCTTCTGACTTTTACTTAACTGCAGATAAAGGAGCTTGCTACAGATCAAGGAGTTATCGGAGTGAATAAACATTTGCTAAAGGGAAGGGAAAAACGTTAAAAAGGTGAAACATTAGATGTTTAACCTCCGCTGAAGAGGCAATAGGCATTTACGGTGTATTTCTTGAGTTTTGAAACAAATCATGACATCATCATTTCGAGTGTCTCCCCTTCTTTCAGGAGAGATCGTATTGTTCCCCATGTGGAGGTAAGACAGATAACTGTTCACAACATGCCAACCTGAGGACGACCCATCCATCAGACTCTTCCACAACGTTGAGTGGCCTGCAGTCATCAATTTAGCAAGCACTGCAGTTACCTTCATCAGTTTAGTTTCCTCCACTGGTCTGTGGCTGGCTCCCACACTGATGTGGTTACCCGCTCACATCAGTCTGATTAGCTGCACCTGTACTGTATGTTCCGCTCGTAGGTGGAAGCTCAAACTCAAAGTACTCTGGTGATATTTTTATTAAGTTCAACACCAGGTCCATATCACGTTTGACTTGGCAATTTTTTATAAGTGAAATGAGCCACTCAAAGGGGCAGCAAGGAAGATGCCACAGCAGCTTAACTAGGGGGCACCAAGGGAACTTAAATAGCTTTTATTTAGTTACTGCATCTGAAATCGACATCCACCATTATTTACACAGTTTAATGAATCGAGTTTGGGATCTTCCAAAAGCAAACACACAAAAGACCCAAGAAAGGAACAAGAGCAAGAGGTGTGCATAAAATCTCTGCAACATTTCAGTCTCAAATCACGTTTATAGAAGGGGTAAAGCACTGAAGGTCTTTCATGTTGTATTTAATCACTTTTTCATTTTATGTCATATCATGTCTGCAGGGAATATAAGCTTACATAAAACCATGAGCTGAAATACAATACAAACTTCTTTGGGTTTAAATGTTGTTGCAGAAAATTGTACGTGTTAATCCTTTAGAATGAGCAAGTGCCTATAAATTAGGGTTATAAGAAAACCATCTATTTCATAAGGACTTTACAACACTACCCACGCTTAATAAATATCAAAGGAATATTTTCATACCCACCACGTCTTTATTTACCCAGAGGGGCAACAATTACATCTCATATCAAAGCCTCACCTGTCTCGGCACGATGTGATTTATGGAGCATGTGATTAGCTTCCATGTGAACATAGTCACGCCTGATTATTAAGAAAAACGGGGTCAACATTGTCCAGACCATTTAATCCATATCACCAATGCTGGTTTTAAGAACACCCAAAGCAGCATGGCTAAGGTCATCTTACATTGTCATACAGGCTTCACTTTATTTAACAGCCGGAGTGAACGCTGCACCTGATCACACACTGCCTTACTCGCATGCTTCAAGGATCCCAGGTGCTGCCTTACGTAAGACAAGCCTCTGACAAATCAGGCTCACCAAACCCTGTTATGCCTGGAATGGAGTTTTTAATTAACTTGTACAGTCAGCCTTTATCTCAGTTCTTCTGCCTCCCTCTATCTGTCACTGTCTCACATGTACAGTATGGCACATGAAGGGTCATCTATACATGATGGACTTCAAGAGGAGGGAGACTAAGCATGACGTTATCTCCTTATGAGATTTTCCAGTTTTATCCCCTCAGAGCTCTTCACATATTTTTTAAGCTGCAAGTTAAATCTACAAACTAGTGATGCACTGAGGCATCGGTGTAACATCAAAAACAACCAGTATCAGCTCTGTTGACAATCAGCGGCCCATCTGGGAATAATGTGGAATCTGAACTGATACCGGCTGCAGATGTCTATCTGTTGTGTCATATCAATTTAATGCTGGCAAGCTTAAGCTTTCATACCTAACTGCTGATTCAGAGAAGATGTGTTTTATCCAGAAGAAGAAGTTGCCTTTTGGACAAACTATGATCTGTTTTAAAGAGCCCATATTATGATCTTTTTGGGGTTCGTATATTTAATCTATGTACCTACTAAAGTATGTTCACAATAGCTAAACTAAGAAAAAAGTGTCTGTTTTCATGTACTGCTGCTCCATGCACCGGCTCGCTTCTGACTCTCTCTCTAAGGCTCTGAAGTGCCCACATTCAGAGTCCCCACGTGTGCCAAGTCTGATCTGATTGGTCGGCCTGTCGGCTCTGCCGTAATTGGTCAGTTCCTCAGCATGGTTCTCGGAAATGTCCCGCCTCTTTTACCATATTGGGAATGCAGCCACTGGCTCCGTCCGAGGGGAGCATAAACATTAGCACCTTAGCACTACTGTGCTACCGCAGGCTACGGCATATCGCGGGCATGCTACAGAGGTTAGCGGGCGTGCAACATGAGCTGCAGGGCTTGCCACAACGAGCCAATGGGCTTAGATTAGTGATCTCACACTGACAATGACGTCGGACTGACAAGTTTTTATCAAGGGGGGCTAGAACCGAGCATTACATGCAGCTAATGCTACAGCTAACAGGAGGACGTAGGAGAAGCCGCGTTTCCGCGGACTTTGAATTTTTGCAAATAGATGTGCCTATACATGCACAGGACACTTGGAAAACACACTAAAGAGCATATAAAACCAGAAAAAGCATAATATGGGACCTTTAATGGTCTAACATGAGAGAAAGACTTGTGGAAGTCTTAGACCAGAAGAAGAAATACAAAAAAACATCAGTATCGAAATTGGCAATCAGCTAAATAGTCATATTTAAACATTGGTATTAGAATCCACCATGCTTTTCTAAATTGGTGCATCTCCATTACAAATAAAACACCTAAACCTTAATGCAATGCAAATACAAAGATAAGCACAAAAGTGTTCAAGCAGATATTGGACAGTGTAAGGGTTCACAGGTTACTCAATACACCTCCTGAATTACTTAATCTTCTAGATAAAGGATGTTGGTGCCAGTCAAGCATCGACATGCAAGGCTATAATAATAAAGTAGATACCTGCAGTTCATTGATTGGCCACTTGAGGCTGGCTCCAAAGGTGAGAAAATCCAAATAATACTGCTGATGGGAGCTGGTATCTTTTGTTCTGCCTTGTTTTGCTCTACATACAGACTAATTCTCCAGCATACACCAACGCCTGCTATCATGTACAGCTCAGACTACAAATGTATTAAAGATCAAAACCAAACCATGTTGAGAAAAGATTCTACGTTTTTGTAGCGTCTGTCAATAGAGAGGAAAGCAGTTCAACATGTTCCTGAGTGAGTGCTGGTGTTGGTCAGTGTCTATATATGTTAGTAAGCAAGTGTTGTTACATAACTTGAGGAAGTAGTAGGCTACATAAGGACTGTTTTAAGTTAGCTTGTTTTGTAGTCTTTTCGTGCGCTGCTAATTTGCACAATTACCAACTAACTTAATCCTGCTGCTTTCCTTCCTCCTTTCTCCAAATGGAAGACGTTCTTCCTCTACGTTATCTTGTGCATGATAACTGAGAAATGCTTCACCTGCAGGTTATAAAAAGACACCGAGCCAATGGTAGCCCAGGTAGGAGACGTTAAATATAAGCGACTGATGGTCTAGGTCATTCAGGTCGGTGTTTTTGTAAAGACATTTATCTGTGAGAGTGTCCTCTGGGCATCTACACACCTACCTCAGTTAGTCTCACCCCACACTGTCTCAGTTTCCAAGTTCTCGTGAAAATAAACGTGTTCTCTGTGGTGGGTCCCACAGCAGAGGGAAGCTGTTTGTTGTTTTACTGAGCAAAGTTAATTTCAGATTTATACATTTGCATTTTGTGGGATTTATTCCTGATTAAAAGCCACTGCCGTGTTTGGCTACTCCATAATTTGCTTGTTTGCTTTCTAAATCCAATATAACAGCTGTTGTGAAACCCAGAACAGAAGCCCAACATGACCATGGCCGCCGGGATGAAAACATACGTTATCTTACTTTAGTTTGATTGATTACATTTGAAGATTTTGCTGCCATCTATTTTCCCCGGCTGACAGGCTGCATTACATAATATACAAAACAGCAGAGGACCTGTGACCCCTGTCGCATGAAGAGCTGTTTTTTTTTTTCTTCCCAAAACGACGTCGATTCCAGTGGAAACATCCACACATCAAAGACTTTCTATGCAAAAAAAATGTAGATTGACTCGTCATGAGGGGTTGGGGGGGCTGCGGTGAACAAAGGTGGGCTTTGTGTGCTGAGAAGGGTCCATAAAGGCTCATTGAGCAGCGGAGCAGGGGAAGAAGTGAGGGCTGATTGAAGGAGGCGTGTTGTGACGGGGATGGAGGATGTGTTTGGAACAGGAGCTCAGCTGTTACAGAGATGGCTGTGTGGAAGTGTTTGCCATCCCAAGGGAGCAGTGACAGGAGACAGAGTTATGCCAAAAATGTGTGCGTAAACATACGTGTGTCTGTACGCACCATAGATAATTGGGTATGTACACTACGTGGATCAATTTGACCCAAACGGATACACAATATATGGAGGGATTTTATGTTTGATTTGTATAAAGTATTGAATAAGTTGCTGGCTATAAAATCCCCCCAAACAGTTAACAGCAGAAAACAGCTAAAAATATTTAACACAGTCAACATTTACATGCACTTAATAAAAGTTAAATTATTGTTCTAGTTCGACTAAAACAGAACTTTTAATTTGCATGTAAACGAGTTAGTTCCACTGAAACCATACTAAAATCGAGTTGAATATTTTTAAGGTGGACTGGATAATGTGTTTGGGGATCGATACTCTTGAGTATACACATCTCAATCAGACCCAAACTGGCCTAAAGGTGTTATGAGCATGCTCCACAGTTCCTGTGCAGGGCTTTGAACTTGAAGTCGGCACAGCACAGACGCGTAGAAGAAAGCTGGTGAAAACACCACGTGCCATAGCGGAGTCGGACATATACTTTTAATTTATAAATCATTTGCTTGTATTATAGAACAAGGACAGTAGTCCAGTAAGATTGCCTTATTGACCTGTTGCTGTATCTTGACTTAACTGTTCATATTACATACCGAGTGTGTTACTGTTACTGCTACTGAAATTTGTTTGTAAAACTCAAATGATTCATATTTCTTTTCTTTATTCAAAAACATCCAATCTCTGCATAATCCATGTGATCTCTGTCGTGAATTAGCAACAAGAAAGTACATTTTCAATCTCCCCATAAAAACCCCTTACTAACATCCATGCCTCATGCGTGGACAGGCGTGCATACACTCATATAAGTCCTGTTCCAGCCTCAGTCCACTGCAGACCAAACAGTTTGACCTCAGTGGGACCCCTCCATTCACAAAAACCTGTAGCAGGAAATCAAGAGCTTTCCAACAGTTTTATTAGCCATGTGAGAGTATCTGACATCCTCCTCCAGCTGCTGGAGAAATAAGCATTGGGAAATAAGAGACGCTGCGGCGAGCGACTGCCCTCCATCATCTCAGAGGGGTTCGGACCAAAATATTCACTGCAGAGCAGAAATCTGACCGAGAGCGGGAAAACACTGGCAGGAAATTAATGACATTCCCAAACCCAAAAGTGGCTGCCTTTAACTCACATTGTAACCAATTCAGTCGGCCTGCCCCTTTACCCAAACATAGAATAACAAATAACGTTTTTTTACATTTAGTTCATAAAAAAAACTGATAAATGTAGGATACATTTTTGTACGTCTGACAAAACAAGATATGCCCAAGTGCCAAGTTGACATGGCAAAAACAATTTGAACAGCTGTGTAAAAAAAAGTGAGAGGATGGTAGAGGAGAGGAAGAAAAACCATGTCCATGTCTGAGGTCAAGGGGCCGAGGCACGCGGAGGGCCAGCAGACAGAGCATGACCTTCTCGGCTGGAAGGGAAAACTTTTGACAAGAGACAGCTCAGGACGAAGACGGATCACAGCAGGAATAGAAAAGACGTTGTTCCAAAAGGCCAAAACATACGCGTCACTCAAACAGCTATTGGTCTTCATCTATGAAACAGTTTAGTGTTACATTTTTGCAATCCGCAGACAGGAAGCAGGATGGATGTCTTCTTCTCAACACAGCACAAAATGAAAGTTTTCAGCAAAATTTGGGTCTTTCTGTCATGACTAGTCCGGCACTTTGTTCCAGAGTAGATGAGCATTTATACTGAAGTTCAAGGCAGATAATGATAAACTGATCATTATGTTTGTTGTAGCCTCAACCTTCAAAAAATGGCATGAATGCTTCAAAGCCACAATATTTCACAATCAGGGTACACACTACAAAAAAATCAAGCCTATTTTGGTCCCAATTCCCCCTTTCCAACAAAAGTAAAGTCCAGATCTGTTTTGGACAGACAGCTGAAGAGAGACAGGAAATGTTGGGAGATAAGAAAGTGGGATAAAATGCAGAAAGGGCCCAGGTCAGATTCAAACCATCGGCCACTGCGCTGAGAACCATCGCCTCCGCACATGGGGCGTGCGTCATAACCAGTAAGCAGCCGAAAGTCCAGTTTTTATTGATGGTTCCAAAGACCAGAGTTTCCCGTAGAGTGAGGGTTGATAAGGTCTGCTTGAAAGAATTTCAGATATTAAACATGTTTAATATTTGTGTGGGGGGAACCCTTCGGACAGCCAAGAAGCATGCACTGATTGCACTCTGTGGATGTCTTGTAGGAAGAAATGAAAGCCAATTAGGAGGCGAGCTGAGAAGATACATTTTTACTCTCTTCCTGCTTGCACTACAGCCCATTTTCACGGCATTTTCATAGCTTCATTCCTAGTTTATCTTTGGCTTTGTTAATTATCTGAAAAAAGTAGTCCAAAAGCTATAATTGCCAATTCTTCCAGTCGTCTGTCTGCCGTTTGTTAACTCAAAAGTCTCGTTTGCTTGTGCAAGAATTTGTGAGATATCCAATTTTGAGAATCAGGACTCTGCATGTGAATACAACCTGGAAATGTGTGTGTGTGTGTGTGTGTGTGTGTGTGTGTGTGTGTGTGTGTGTTTCATATTGTTGCTCTCCACATACTGTAGGAAAAAGAAAGTTTACTCTTTCTTTATTTGTGATCATGTGTGGGGTCTCTCACATTTCAAACATCTGCTAAGGTTTTAGAAATGTTTAAGAGTGGACCAGGCTTCACCCAAAAACAATATTTAGAGAGCCTTCGCCATGCTGGTAATAACTGGAATATTTATTTATTGTAAACTTGCCTGTAATAACCTTTGTTGATTATCATAACTTTAAACTGTACCCATAAGATACAGAGCCAATGAGTTCTACTCCCCATCTTAACAATTTACGATTGCTAATCAAGCGCTGAAAAGCTGATTTAAACAAACGATCTCTTTTATTAAGCATAGTCATACAATATATTTTCAGCAAATTCTAAATGTGTTTTCTCAACAGTAGCAACAGTTTAATTTTCTTAGTTTAATTTTACGTGTTTAACAAGTTGTTATGTCAATTTTCTGGTAGAAAACTTTAAAATAGCTCCCAATAGCTGCTCCTACTGTAGAGGCCATTGGTCGCTCTCGATTTGGCCCTACCTGAGTTTGATATTTTCCCTGCATTGTTTCCAGATTCTAAAAGGATGTCGCTAATCGTTAGCATCGGTAAAACAGTGACTTTCTGTTTGCAACACATTGTGCTGTTTAGCAATGTTTCACATTCGCTGACGAGAAAGGACAAAACACATGTTGGAAAAAATTCTGTTAGGTCTTGCTGGGCGTGCGTTACAGTCTGGTTATTTTCAGTAATCTAGCATCATTCACCACATGTTGACCTGATAAACGGACCCTCCGTGTTACATTGCTCTGCTAGAGTAGATTTGTTGTCGTTCAGGATCATATCATTGCAGCCCGTGGGCCTAAAAGCTCTGCTATCATTGCCCACAGTTAATAAATCCCACAACTTCTTTGTAAATGGCTCTTTTGTCTTCCCAGCTCTGTTATAACTAAAATACCCACCATGCAAATCATTGTCTGTCTCGCATAGATTGTAGATAATGACTCATCATCTCTGCAGAGGTAATAAAAAAGACCACATGAATCCAAGGGATGAGCGAAGTCATCGAGTTTGAAATTCTTGTGGTTGCTTCTTTAATGTGGTGCAAAACTTTTTTATGTTAATGTGGCACGATGCACCTGTGAGGATTAACGTTAGAAAGCCCTCCTTCTTCAGTGTCGTGCACAGAACAAAAGTCCTCGAATTTAAAAGGAAGGTTAACACTCTGCACTGCTATGAAAGACAGCACAGCATCTGCTTTGTCACAAATTCGCTGTGATTGAGAGCACTTCATTCTTACAACCTCCCATGATCGTCTGGTGGTTGCACCAACACAGAACACAAATATTTCTCACCACATCTTAATTATTTCCCCCAACATACTTCTTCATCTTCTTTTTCTTTTTTAACACTGGCACATCAAAGACCGTGATGGCAGCAAACCCAACGAGCTGTAGGCTGCAGTTCGAGGTTTGCATGCAAGTGATTCATCATAGTGTGAAAAACAAAAACACCAGATCATTAAAACTTTTTCCACAAATACGCATCTGTTAACCAGACAAGAATCGTTAGTTTCACTTAATCTGCAGTGAAGTAGCCTGGTAAGATTAGCTGCATTTGAAGTTGTACAGACGTTTGTTGTGCAACATGTTTTGTACTTGATGACATCTCTATGATGTTTGGGTGTAATTGTGTAAGATTGGACAGGAAAGCAGACCAGCCAGCAAAACGGCTGTTGGAGCATCTAAATAAGCCACCTGCAACTATATAGCACCATAAATGTATTCATAGTCCTTTATGTCACAGGATAATGCACTTTAATGCAGGACTGGCCTCTTCTACTACTGTAAAAAGAATCCACAGCATCGTATGAAAGCCTTTATGGCGGCTAGTGTGCTCTTATGTAATTGTATCAGCAGCAGTGAAAATGACCAAGACCAAAGCAAACCGCTCCTTTTGACGCATTTTGTCTCTGTTTGGTACATTTTAAATTTAGTTACACTTTAAGAAGGATAGTGCGCCCTACTGGTTATTGAAAACCACTTTAGCAGGGTTTTTTTTTCTGCAATTCCCAAAAGAGCCAAAAGACCAGATCCACAAGGTTGCCAATCTCCTTTGAAAACCAAAGTCAGGAAAATCCATAATCAAAAACTTGAGGGACATCTCGAACATCAGGAGATATTGATAACACATAGGCAACAATCTGACAGGCCTTACTTTAGCATTCAAACACTTAACACCAAGCTAACGTTACCCTGAGCTACAAATAATCAAAACTACAGTCAGTGTTATATGATACGATACAAAATGACACATTTACAAGTTAAAACAAAATGTTTTGGTAGTCCATTACAGTAGCTAACATCTAAACGCGGCTAAAGTTAGCATTCAGCACTTCCTTTTACTGTTAGCTAAGAGTTGCTTAATGCTGAGTTTAATTTATTGATTTATTTTGACAGGGGTCATGCACAATGCAACTGTTGGGCCAGAGTTAGCTTTAAGGCTAACTTGGATGCTAGGGGCCAAATTTGTTTGCTTTTGGTTTCGAAAGGACACGAGTAAACTAGGTAAATGATGGCGAGCAAAGCTGTAAGCTATAGTGGATAGAAGTATGACTCAACATTTTTTGTTTTTTTTAATTGAATCCTTAGAATGTGCCTTATTGTTTTTATGTTATTTTCTCATTCAGTGATAATTATTTTTTCTACTTTTTAAAATGTTTGAAGTGACATTAAGTGTTTATTTGAGGACTGGTAGGACAGCCGTTAGCTAACTGTCCTGCGTTAAGTACAAGCAACCCACTGCAAGGACGGAGTTAGCCTCACATGCCCTGTCGTTGGTATGAAGTTCAGGCCGTGGACGTAGGGTTAAGTTAGTCTAGATTTAATCTGCAAATGAGGTTTCGGAAGCTCTGAAGAGCGGCATATTTTACTGGCAGGCGGGGTGCAGATAAAGCTAATAACACCAGGCACAGAACAAATCACAGCAGCCCCACGATTAGCCTTCAGACGAGGAAATGTGATGGAATGTGCACTTTTCAACACTCCCAGTGTGATCCCATCAAAACCAAAACAGCTACCAGTGTTGGAGCCGTTACCCAGCAGTGTTCGCTCTCTCTCTTGTTCCCCGCCTCAAACATCAATCTATTAAAAATCTGATGATTCATTTAGATCGGAGCTTATTGGACTCACAAAAAAAAAAGAAGAGTGAAAGAACTTTCAAGAATCCTAACGAAAGCCATCAGAGTTGTGCAAGGGTGAATACTGGCACCTGCTTGAAATACTTTTATTCTAATCAAATATGCAGTTAAAAGAAGAAGAAATGTGTTGAGCTTTAAATCTGTCAGCCCTCACTTCTCTATCTGTCGTATTCCAGCTGGTCTCACTCACACTTCTGAGGGATTTACACTCGGTAGCAGAGGAATTTTCACAGCCATGCCAAGGTCAAGACAGTGTTTTTATTTTATATTTTTAGACTAACATATATAATGGAGAATATAACAGAGAATTACAGAGTGACAGATTTTGACTCACTGACTGATTTATTTGGTCGACCAAATGGTTGTCATGGCTGTCCCTAGGGCCATCTCCAGTTTCAAGTGTACGGCACAAAGACATGTTGCATAACTTCTGTTTCTTCTAAATATTTAAAATCCGGTGAAAATGAAGATATTCATGTGAAATGTCTGCTTCAACTTTAAATGTAGGTTGATAAACCTGTGTGCATAATGATCCAAGCCGAGATATTTTTTTCCTGTAGCTGGTCTGTCTGAAGACTGTTTTCCTGTCACAGTTTTTCATGAAGTTACCTAAGGGCCTGTATACACTAATGCATTTTTCAAAGCTGGCAGCACCCATTTTGAATACAATACCAAATTACTTCAGCATTTTCATTGCACCATGCTCACAATGGGAAAAGTTGATCTTTGGAACACCACCACGCTCAATGTCACTTCTCTCAATAACCAATCAAAATCAAGAAGGGGCGGTACTCCGGATATCAGTTTTTTTCAACAACAATGGCAGAGGAGAAACCTCTGGGGTTGGGGTTGGGTTCTGGTCTAGAGCTGCTGCTAATGCCAGGACATGCCTCCTTTACATTGCTTTAATGTTTTTTTTTGTGTGAAATTTTCTCAAATAAAAGCAAATATTAAGAACACAGAGCAAGTCAGAACAGGCCTAACAGTCTCTAACGAGGGAAGTGGAAGACAACTATCGTAACCTGAACAATAAGTGCTGGTGGGAGGTACTCTGACCCTGAGGTTGTGGGCACTGCCAGCACAAAAAACACTGTTAATGAAAACTGTGCCCTAAATCCTTCTGAAGGTTTATCCAGAATTTTACTGTTTTATGACTTCACAATAAGGAAAATATTTCCTTATTTCTATTGTAACCTGGACACACCTTCCTGCCCAAATAGCTTTAATTTTCCGCTCTCACTCTGTAAGAGCTAAACCTTACTCCTGGCCTGGTGAGGATGTACCAGTCTCTTATCATGAGCATCACCGGGGGCCTTTTGCATCTTCTCAGTATGTCTTAAATTAAAATGTTGTTACATAAAGTCAGCTTCAGGCTTCCTCTTTCTATAAGTTCACTTAATCTTTTGTTTTTCACATCATAGTTTCCAGATGCATTGCAGCCACGAGTGAGTGTCATTTAATTAGTTGTATTTTTATTGGAAAAACGCAGAATAACTGAAGTAGGAAGCTGCTGTTTCGCTCTTCAGCTCTTCAGATTTCCGTGCTCGTCTGTGGATATCAGCCAGAAACTCAACCCAACAATAACTACTCTCCAGCCGTGGAATGCCTGTGATTGAGAAAATAGATAAAAACCAATTTGACTTCTAATGAATGACTTGCGTAACTCTGAGCATATTATATCATCCTCCTGGAGGAATCTCTATCCCTCGACTGCAGCTTCAAACGAGGCCTAAAAACTTGCATAACTTTTTCGCCTGTTTTGATTTCATAACAGCCGTTGTGCCATCTTCTAACTTCATGAATTCATACTGAAATCCTGATGTTGTGTATATATTCATAATGTAAACCATGCCTGTAGTTTAAGCACTGCATGAGAAAGATTAATTTGTCCAGCGACTATAAGGAATGATCCAATGCCTGGTGTAACAACTTAGCCAAGTCATCCATTAAATGCTGTGAAGTTCATTTCATCTGATGCCAGTGATTGGAAGGGTTCAAAGTGTGTAAATCTGGTGTTTAAACAATGGTTTAGTGTCCACACGCTACTGTTTCCATACATTTACACAAAATAATCTCACACAACGAACACACTATTGAGAAAATGTACGTACTGTAAGGTGGTGATTGTTATGTAATCTATCACAGAGTGTAAATATTCTATAATGAGTAATGAGCTTGTGGTGGACACACTTCTGAGACTTACCAGATGCCGCCTTATTTAGTTTAGTCAAAGGAACACACTGGATTCATTGAGGGCCGAGGAGGTTCCACTCGTCCTGTTCACAGCAGCTATGTGTGTGTGTGTGTGTGTGTGTGTGTGTGTGTGTGTGTGTGTGTGTGTGTGTGTGTGTGTGTGGTTAACAACTTCACAGAGCATCAAAGACGTCTTAAAAATCTACCAACTGAGCGCGCTTTGTGGCGTTGCTTCCAGTTATTATCTTGTCATCCTCAGTCTCAGCTTCTCCTGTATCAGTGCTTTCCACTCTGAATGATACTTTCATGTGCAGAAAAACAAGCAAACACTTACATTAAAAATAACTTTAATTATTCAGTTTTGTAGCTGCTGATGAATTTGTATAGGCTTTTTTTTGGACCCTTTAAATGAAGTGCACAGTAGCAAAATGTTGTCACTGCAAGAAAAAAATCAACGTCTTCTGGATAACTGTTTAGTGCTTTTTTAAAATGATTCATAAAGAGGCCTCCAACTTCATATAAAGAAGCATGGAATTAATTCAGTGTGAATAACAAAGTCAACAACACAAGGTGATGAACGTGGGTCTGTGCCTGTTGGAAAACTTGCACGGCTCCAGAACAAATTGTTTCTTCAGTATTGGTAATTTAAGGAGGTAATGTCACTTCACCATTTCACGGGTTGTTACCCAGCAGGCTGTGGTGCACGTGCGGGGCAGGCAGCCCATGAGGACAGTTAATTGCAGGTAAACAGAAGTCAGCTGATTGTGATGGCTAACACATGGAGGAACAGACTTCTATAAGGCAATGCTGTTTGTGTAAGTAATGGCTGTAGTTAGTATTATGAGTGGATACTGGGGGACAAAAGTAAATTATCCTCTGGATGGAACATTTTCATCAAAGTAATTGCTCTGCTGGCACCGCTCATAATCGCTATATTTAGTTAAAAATGGTTAACTTAAAAAAAATGAGTTGTGCATCAAACCCTGATTTAAAGTGTACTCTGAATATTTTTACAGATATCTCTTTAATCAGTGTTACATGGGAACATTTTGGCGGGGGGCTGCAATATCACAAATGACCACTGCAGACATTTGGCAGCATTGAGTCCATCTGCAAGAAGGCCTCCCTACTTCTTAAAAATTGATCAGTTATATCAGTTTTTGATTGTGCATTTAAAAATTGTAATACATGTCTTACGCAAGATGTTGCATATTTTATCTACATTTTCACAATTTAAACTTCTTGATTTTATTGTTACTAAATGTCGCAACTCCTGCTGCCATGCACAGCACAGAAACTAGCAATGTTAAATCCAGCTGTTTCTTCAGTCTGGTAAAAAAAAAAGCATCGTTCAAGCTTGAAGCTTTCCAATATTTTCCCTTTGGGCAGAAATCCTCTGCTTCCCTCTGTTTTGTGTTCTGCCCGTTCCAAAGTTATATCTCTGTAAAGCTTCTTGCTCCAAGATATGCTCACTTTTAAGTGACTTTCCCTCCCACTGAGAGGCCCCATGCTTTGGGCTCTGGGGAATGGGGAGCAGATGCTGAAGGGACAGTTCAACCTGATGTTGGGGAGAGAGCGTCTCCCCTCAGACAAACAACACTTCCTCACGTGCAGGGCTCGTCTGCTGTACTCTGCTGGAGTCACAGAAAACATGGATGGATGATACGCTCCACTTAAGTCTCTTTGTTGCAACTAAACAATGACACGACTTAATTTAAAAACGGCCTAGTTTCATCATAGTGTGAACTTAGCACCTTCTCTTCAGACAGAACTCATACACAGCTGGTACAACAGGCCAGGTCACTGCTGTTCACCTGCACAGTTTGTTCAGCATCGTCAGCCAACATGTTACATAACCGTTGTCCTGCAGAGACTGACACACTCAAGGAGGCATTTAATAAGGGACAATGAAGAACATCTTGCTCTTATTTTTCTTTATCTTGCTGTGAAAAGCCACCAGGGTGTCAGTGACTGTGTGATCTGGACCCAGAGAGCCGAGAGCTTTAAAACCTCCAGAGCAGCTTAAAGTTTATTCAACATAAAGAAGCTTCAGAGGTTCAATTAGAAGAATATTTTAAGTCTGTTTGACTGACTGACTGAACGACAGACAGACAGGCAGGAAAATGGAAATAAACAGCTATGGCTCCATTCAAATGTAATGAATGGTAAAAATGACAGTGTGCTAGCATACTTTTGGCCAGGAGGAATTACAGATGAAAGTATCAAACCAAATACGTGTATCCATATTTAAAATAAAATCCATCATGGCCACTTTTTGATCATTAGTGAAAAGGGATGAGCCAAAACTCTTTTCTTAGTCCGTGAACGGCTGCTCAGACGTCTCCCTTTACAACTTGAACTTCAGCTTGGTCAGCGGTCATCGTGTGTGTTGGGAGGAAAATGAAGAACCAATTATCATAAATTCTGCGATTTCGGCCCATGGGGTGTGCTTTCCACGTTAGTTGAACCGCCTTCCTCTGGGCAGGCACAGAAGCTTAAACTAAATCATGCATCATAACGGGCTTCTCTCATCTCTCTTTATAGTTTATGAGTGATGAGTGCAGCGCAGTGTTTGACAGCATGATGACGGCCCCCGTGTGCCAGCGTAATAGAACGCAGGGTGGTCCACACCCTCCTGCAGTCCCATGGAAACTCATTAGTGACCGTTCTTTAATGACTGTCGCGGATTATTGTAGAACATTTGATAAAATAACTAACATGGACATTTTTATGAAGCAAAGAAAAGGGCCAAAGTGTGACCATTCAAGGAGCAGTAACTTTATTAAAGGGCTGAATGAGTGACTGCTTGCACAGTTTTACTTCTGTCAGTTTGCACATGTACAGGCTTATGTGAACACATGAACGCCTTTTTTTCATTTTGTTTTGGGGCTTTTTTTTTTTGTTGCCTTTATTCACATGACAGTGGATAGAGCGGGAAGAAGGAACGAGAAAGTGGGGAATGACACGCGAGGAGTGGAGGACGATAGCCTCCGTACGTGGGTCCTGCAACATAACCACTTGGCTATCCGGCCCCCTCATAAAGATTTTTTTTTTTTTTATGTGGGAAACTATGTGCCTCTCCTTTTTCACAGTTCCCCCCCCCCCCCCCCCCCCCTACGTTCTAATGATGTTTCTCAGGAAATGTTCTGTTTATTGTTTATTGTTTGGGCTTAGATCAAGAACTAAAAATCATCCAGTGACTCACAAGCCAAGTCGTAAAATGAGTCTGCGTTGCGTGCCTTTCCACACGTGTGTGCAGTGTGTGCGCAGTGTGTGTTGCTGTGAGTGAGGGGATCTCCTTAAACCGTGGGGGCATAGCGGGACTCAGACGCAGCCACCGAGACGAGACGAGTGGGCCTCCGAATATTGACCGAGTGCTACGTCACACTTTCTCAGGGTCAGACCTCACAAAACCTCTGTGCTCCTTTAAAAATCTCAAAATAGCCCCCGACTGCATTCCTGTCTCCCTCCAGAGACACACACACAGCAGACATAACAGTGTGTTCTCTGTGCATTGAAAGAAAACGGCTGCCAGCACCTTATCATTGCTGTGTGGGAGTGTATGTCAACACGGGTGAACAAGCTGTTTTGAAGATAAAGTATGAACACCGGTCGATATTGGAGAGAACTATTTTTGAATAGATTTTTGAATAGATATAAAAGTAAAAGAAATAATCCGTATTTTTTAGAATAAACATAGAAACAAAAGTTAGAAAGAACGCTGCTTTTATCGTTGAAGGTTACAATTTACGAAAGGGGAAATCCCGCTCTCATTATGTGGGATTTTTTACAGGCTTAAATATCTCCAACCTCACATCACAAATTGCAAAGATAAACTCCCTGATTCTGATCCAGAGCCTAATTACACTCCAAAATCCCCAAATTCTCCCTTGAGTCCATCATGTAGCTCAGGATTAGTGTAGAAGGACATCTTACACTTCAAATGATCAACTGATGAGACATAAAAAACTTTAACTTTAACTCAATACATTCATGAATAAATAAAGATACACTTTTGGAAGTAGTTTTAAAAAATGAAGCAAACAAATGAAATGAAAGCCTGTGTGAACAATGGTTATAAAAAATCACCAATCAGAAATATATCTAGACATTTACAAATATTGTAGCATTAAAAGTGTGTCCTTTAAAAAATGGGTAAACTAAATGTTCATCTGTAGAAACTTTACTTTTAGATCCAGTGTCTTCACTCTTTTAGAGTCAATTGAAAGCACAACAACAACAGTTTTCAGTAAAACATCTCTTACAATCTACATCTATCTATCTACTACAACCATCAAATATTGGACTTACAATGCAAAAACGGCCCTATAATGACCCAAGTAAATAACAAATAATAGCTGACTAAAGATGAATGACATTTTCACTGTACACAGTTGTTGATTAGACAGTATTACAACAAACCTCTATCATGTCAATTTGAATATTTTTGTGTTGGCATTAAGTATCATAACTCAGGTATACTTGGGCCAATCATCGATTAAAACCTTAAAGTCTTCCCATGGAACCCTTCAAAACAGATTTTCAGATTAAAACACGACACATGCTCTCTTCAGAAACACCTCCGTCATCCCTCTGCTTACTAATGTTTGGAGGGGGAGTGGCTCACTTGAAAAAAAAAAAAAAAAAAGGATGAAACGTCTTTGAGCCTTCTAAGCAAAACAGAAACAAGCTGAAGGAAGCGCCATCCTGTCCATGTGAACACAGAGCTGGGAACAACAAGTCCAGAGGAAGTTTGACTTCACTCTCTTCATAGGAAAGCTTTACCCCATAATATAGTCACATATGATAGGTTTGATTTTTGCTTTATTAATATTCAGAATGTCACATATTATACCTTTAATTTTATAGTCTAATCTCTACTCATAAATGAACCTCGAAGGGCAGAAGTATACAAAAACCGCTGGGTGAAAATGAAGACCTCAGGCTGATGTTAAGTATAGGAACTGAACCAGTTAGAAGCCAGTTGTAAGAGGAATCTACATTAAAACTAACACAAAAACGCTGAAATGCTAAGGATGTGATGAGCTGTGAGTTTCTTAAACAGTCAGAGCTCATCCAAAACAGCTGGAGTTGTGTTACATGCTCTAATTCTCAGAACTGTTGGTATGCATATAACATCAGTTATTTTAGTCTAGCAGTCATCTTGGCTGTCAGCACATCGTAATGTTTAATGCTCTGAGCAAAACATTTCAACAAATCATTGACACGCAGAAAGAAAAATCATCAACGTTTGTCGAGCTATGCTTCTGTTTTATGTCTGCACTCAAATCCTGGACGGTTGGGCTTGTCCGATCACGTCCGTTGACAGCTTTACTTTCTCACGTGTATTTAAAATAGTTTTCACTCAAAAATCGTTAGCACGTCCAATCAGAAGTCTTTTGCACGTTACCAGTGTCCTATTGCTCGGGGCATTTTTGTGAAGCTTGTCACACTTTGATGTTCCTCGTTGGAATTACAACTAGAAAGGAATCCGCACCTCCGGGCTCGACATATTTCTCAGGTTTAATGTCTCCCCCAGCATCTGTGGGATAAAAGGAGATAATAAGAGGTGTAGCAGCTGGGAGGTAATCTCCAACATCATCTCTTCGCACGCTGTTCACCGCTCAGGGCGTCATAACTTAGCTGTCATTGGACATGATGTACAAATTAGCATCAAGAGGCTCACAGAGTCTGGGATTTTCTGTGATTACTACTGTCACATATCAAGTTTGGGAATTTTCTCTTTTACCATTCTTGCTTCTCAAGTTCCTCACTGGATCACGGACCAGCTCATACAAGAAGACAATGTGGTTGTTAAGCCAACACCACCAGAGGCTAAAAAGTCCCAAAGATTATAGCTAATGATGTCCATAATTCCCAATAAGCAAACGCACCGTATGACTGATCAATCAGTGTTTGCTGTTAAGATGAATGTCAGATCATGACATCACTTCCTGCTTAGCCTCTGCTGCAATGTGAGGCTGCCACAGCTTTGTAAGTTTTAGGATAAAATCCTACTTGGTTAGGTTTAGGAAAGATAATGGTTTGGGCTGCAACAGTCGGTCAATGAGGATTTATATATTTTAGCAA
Organism: Labrus mixtus; assembly: GCF_963584025.1. Lineage (NCBI taxonomy): Eukaryota > Metazoa > Chordata > Actinopteri > Labriformes > Labridae > Labrus > Labrus mixtus. Next base: position 7,401,438 of record NC_083623.1, on the reverse strand, counting down.
GATCAGCGGGCTACTGTACAACCTGGTCTATCAAGTTCATGGCCGTGTGGTGAAAGAGATTTGAAGTTAACCATCAAATTCAATATGGTGGACCTTTGGCAAAAGCACCTATAGCTTTGTATGATTCTCATCGTTTGAATCAGTGATTATGTCACAGTGAAGATAAATGTGGCTCCTTGGCTTGGCTTGTGACCTCACAGCTCACTGATGATTTCACAAATTCAGCAACAGAAGGTTATGAATAGACCCTTAAAGAGGAATGTATGAATTGAGGTTCAGTCGATCTTCTCCCCTGGATGAAAAGCAGCAGGTCTTCTGTCACATTTCAGAGAGGAGAATGAGTTGAGTCAACGACCGTCTCCAACGTTTCACCCGTTGGGATCCGAGGTTGGCGTGCGTAAAACAGCCTTAGGAAAGATGTGCCTATCCATTCCCTTCCCAACCTCTGACTGTGCCTCGGACTCTTCTATCTTTGTAATTGGTCAAACGACAGGTAAAAACCACATGAATGAGATCATTGAATTTAAATGGACTACACAATAAAAATGGTTTTGAATGACAGTTGGAAGCAATGTTGTATCAATCTTTATTTATTTGGAGGATAAGGATCACCCTGTTGAGCTAAAACTGAGGAATTCCTACCCAGAAGCAGCAGCAGCTTAATCTGCAAAACTTTTCTCTTGGTTAAGTGCAGTTGTAAAAACAATGATCTTTATGTATTTTGCTACAATAGCTCACTTCACAGATGATAAAAATTCTAAGACATGTTTTCCCCAAAGTCATGCTGATGGTTTAACTGTCGTGTCATCTGAAGATTGATGGGCTCTGCGTCAGGACTGTGATTCTTAGAAGTTAAAGAAGCGTTCCAGCCCGGTTCACTTTTATCACTAGAATGTCCTTGGCATTTCTCCGATGTTTCCAGCGTCTCGTGGCGGAGGTCCGTGAATGAAATGCTTTGAAAGCATGCCAGCAGAAGATGGAAAATAGTATTGCATAACTTTTGTTTTTCTCTGACCCTTACAGAAATTTAAATTCCCACATTTCAAGTACGAATTCACACTCCATATCAAGCCCGAAATCTGTTCGACAAATGAGCCGAAACACAGCTGTCATGATTTCACCTCCCTGCTTTGACCTTTTGTTTTGAGCTTAAACCACACCTGCGAACATCGTGCCGCTTCGTTTTATGATTTAACAGTAAAAGAAGACAACAGCAGACAAGAACCTGTTCACACATCTTATTCTTCTTACTGTCCAGAAAACCTCCTAAATATTATCGGGAGCACCTGGGGACCTTTTTTTTTTTTTTTTTACATCAATTCATGTAAATGATTTGACTTTTTTGAGACCTTTTGACCCCCGTTTCTAAACACTTTGAGTCATTTTCTGTCTTTGTGAAAGCTTCAATTTCCGCAGAGATACTGATACTCATGGGAATAGCGGAGGCTCTCCGGCAGATGAAAAAAGCTGTCTTACTGTCTGGCTCTGTCTTTGTTGCTCTGACTCACTGTCATCACAGTCATCGAGAGTTTCCTGATCTGCTGCACCGCTCCAAGCTTCTGTCTGGAGCCGCACAAAGCTAAGCCTGACTCGGGTTTGACTGCATCTGGGCTGTCACCACTCCCCAAAGAGTCCAAACTCTGACTTCCAGTCTTCAAAGCTTTTCCCACTGCTTGAGCCAATAAACAAACAGCATGATCAAACATCTGCAGGTGTAGCCAAAACTATTCTCTAAAAGACACTGGAATCTACAAAATACTTACGCAAGTATTAGTTACTAGTTACGCAACAAATTCTGCAAACCAATCACAAGGCAGCTACAGTCTTTGCTAGTTTACACCTACCATGAGCGTCGTCCTCATAAGCTAAGTATTGTTAGCTGTTGGTCTTGAAGGTGGACCGCAGTAATCTTTTTTGTATCTTGGTTTTGCTTCAGGCTGTTAGTGCTCTTTTTTCAGAAGAGGTTGTTATCGGCATCCTGCTGCGTTGAAAAATTAAGCCAAGTGCAAAACACTTCAGTTCTTCTGGTGTCCGCATGTGTGCCAACTGCTAACTATGATATACGTTGTGATGCCTTTCGTAAATCACCATCCAATGACTAGTCGAAATACTTCAAGGATTCTTTTCTCTCCAATTTTGGAAATGCTTAAGGAGGCTCTGCTTTTTCACGATGTCAACCCACATGTCCAAAGACTTTGTACTGAAATATGATGCAGAATGTTTTGGAGCTTTAATTCTTTTAACACGACAGTTTAAAACCCCACAAATCCAGAGGAAACATGAAGTGTAGACAGTGTCTAATCTGGGATGTCACAGTTCAAGGACATTTAAGTGACATCTTGACATTGTTTTTTTTTTTTTTTTTTAAAGTTTTCCATGAGTTGTCCTCGTTTTGACGCAGCTCTCCTTCATCATCTCGCTTGTCGTGTTTTGAAGTGGAACTAACTGTCAATGAAGCTGAAGCTGCAGTGGAAACGCATTATGATGCTTTTAAAGAATGGCCGTCTCCTTTCTGGTTACGATTAAATGATTTATATTCTGGCTGATCCGCTGCTGGGTTTCTTCTTTCTTATCCTTCCTTTTCTTTCATTCTGTCTTCGCCACCCACTGCAGTCAATAACATTAGATCATTTCTGTTAAGCGAGTAATGGAGCTTCATATATTTTTTTAAATAGCAGTGTTTACATCTGACTAGGCCTCTCAAACAATCAAATGCTCTTGACAAATCAAAAGTCATGGTTCTTATTTATGTCTCGTTCTACTTCACACATTCATCTACTGTGCAGAAAAGAAGCTGCTCCTCAGGAGGAATGTTGGGTTTATGCAGACGAGCCATGAGCTGATGATTTTCCCGACTGTGTCACAAAGATACTGCGTCATGTTAAAGCATGTACCCACTGAACTGTATGAAGATTTTAGATTACATACAGAGTCAGTGGAAAACAAGAGTCATACTGACTGCAGTAATGTTCTCGACAGACAACATGGAAGCAAACACAAGTCAAACTAGTTTAAACTCAGGGATTGTTGCTTTTTTCTTCTTCTCATGTGGTCAAATACTCTTTTCTTCAGTGTGCTAACTCATATAATTCTGAGTGGTGCACATCAGGAGACAAACTGGTTTCCAGTAACTGGCTAACTGTACACACTGGCTGTTTGTAATAACGCACAAGAACTGCAAAGTCATTTCAAGTGCCTTCATCTTCTAAAATGTAGTGAGGCAAATGTTTACTGCAAACTAAAAATGACTGCACCTTGAGTTTTAGGTGATTATGAATAACATTTATGACATTTTTATTATGGCTTAAACCGTATGTAAATTCCGCCACCAGGGGGGCTCTCACTCAAAACAATAACAAAAGATGACGTTGAGGCTGGCGGGGAATCATGGGAGTGATTCTATCTGCTCCTCACCTCCAGCCCCGATGAAAACGAACTCCGACTAGACCGTGGTCAATACGAACGGGCGAAACTGACCTGAGGAAGAGAATATGTTTACAGACGATGTATACATGACGTTTTTTTATCACAGCAACAGTACGGCAGCTATCAGTAGCAGTTTCAGCTTCCCTATTCAGTTGTCTATGATGTTACATCCGGTGTTTCCATGGCAACAATAAACATGCAGCGTCTGTTGTGGCAGCTCTGTCATGGCGGCCACCGCAAAAGACACGGGGCATAACAGCTATTAAAACTACAGATTTCTCTGTTTCTCTTTATTGTTGGAAATATTTGAAGTAGTTTAAGTACTCAACAAAATATTTATGTAACATGGGATTTACTCAATGTATAATTAATTTAGATATGTTAGTGTTAAAATCCCACATATTTCACCTTTAAGTTGTATGCTATGGAAAGTATAAAAAAGTATACATGTAGCTCTTTGCCCTATTCAACCGTCAGCGTCACTGTTTTGGTAGATTAATTACCTTTGACATAAGTAGCCTGTGACTCTTTTGTGTAGGTAAGGTATGGAAATGGCATCCTTTGGCATCAGCGTAAACTCATGAATCATTGTTGATGTCAAAAAAGATAAAACAGGAAAAGACATTCGCTTCAGTGCCACATAACTGCTGACATGATGTAGCCGTCCAAACCCGGTGTGAGAGGTGAAATATGAAGTTGAGGTTTCTGGGTATTTGGTTCTCTGAATGTAAAGAATTGAAGAAGCAGAGTGGGATTTTTCTGGCACAACTTCCCCAACTACCAAGGTGCATGGAGAGACTTAATGCTAAGTCAGACCTGTCTGTTTTCTTTCTCTGCGATGAGTTACAACCTGTGAATCATGGTCTTATACAAGTATAAAGGTCAGCAGAAGGAAGAGGGATCTCATACACCTGCCTGTTATCATTGGTTCTCATTAGAACGGTCTTCCTTGAATATTTTCCATAGACTGCATAGAATTCTTTAGCTCAGTAGTTCTGTCGTTTGATCGACAAGGAAGCTCTCTCCGTCGTTCATGGCCAGAGTGCAGACTACTTACAGACTGATAAGACCTACTTGGGTCACTATCAGATGTAGCCTAACTGCCCTGAGGTTGTTACTGTGTCTGAGGGATAACTGCTTTTTCAAGGCATGCCAGCCGAGCAGCATTAACCCAGATATGTGGTCAGTAGATTAAGTCCAATGACTGGTATGATGTTAAAAAGCAGAACCACAGTACAGAAAATGAACCTGATCTTTTTCAGATTGAACCCTCTCAAGGACATGTCACCATATTTAAGGTGAATAAGTGCAATTTTAATGTCTGAATATCATAGGAAGGGGCTAAAACTCTTGTTCTTTCCCCTTAATATCTCTTCCATGGTTGGAATATTTGTACTTCAGGGTACCCAAATCTATCTTGGCCTGCTTCTGTCAATTAGGATTAAAGTGAGATTGGGAAAAACAATCCACAGGGAAGTAAAAGATGCTGTGGCTGAAAAAAACGGGGTGAAATTCCCTTAAGCAGTCTAAAGTGTTGTTGCATAATGGGCCTAATGCATCACAGGAGCTGGAGAAAATCACTGTATTACTGCCCAGATTGGACAAGTATGCCTTTGATCCGGGGGAGGCTGCGTCTGAGAGGAATGGAGGCTCCAGGCACAGTCAGCACTTTTGACTGATCTACACAGTTATAAAACACTCTGGATCTCCGGAGCGAAGACGTCCACTATAACTATAAATTTGATAACTGTCTGTGACTTTTTTCATATTAACTTAATAACAAACATTGTATTCTATAAGTAAGAAATTGAAATGATGTTTGATTTTTTCTTAAAATTGGATAACAAGATTAAAACATGCTGAGTGTTCCAGCAATAACAGCCAAGTAATACTAATCCAGAAGAAGCCCACTTTGGTTCAAAAGGATTAACTCTGTAATCTATGGTCCATAAATAATTCCTAGCAGGGTGAACTGCTGTAGGTCTCTCCCCCTCCAAATCCAATCAAACAAGCAAAGGAGAACTCAAACAATAAAGCACGTTAGTCAGGATTTTGATTTGATCTCAATCACAACAATCAATAATATTATATCTTTATATATTTTATAGTGGTTCATTATTTCCTTTCTCATTGAACAACAAATAAAAATACAAACAAATACTTTCTCTTTGCCATTTTTGCCATTGTATAGCACATTAAATTACCTCTGTTTAAAAGGTTCTATAGACATACTGTACATTTGCCCCTGCTCCAGCTGCCTTGCATGAAAAAGGAGCTATTTGTACGGTGGCCAGGAAGTGTCAGACGGATGCAAATCCAAGAATGCTTTGCAACATGAAAAAAACACGACAGCATTAACAGAGAAGACAAATGCAAATGAGTCACAACGGAAGTTAGGTACAACAGAATTTGGTAACATGTTTCCGACGGACCGTTATTGTAGACGGACGCATGAACGCTTAGTAAGTAAACAACTAGGGTTGAAGTTGTTCATCTTTTTACGATGCAGCACTTTTTTTGCATTTGTGTTGTGGCGTTTGCATTTGCCTTCCCCGTTAATACTGCTTGTGTTTTTCCCTTTTTCAAAGCGTTCTTGGATAAGCTTTCGTCTGACACCTCCAGGCCACCGTATACATTTACCTGCTCTAAGCCGGTTCTGCTGCAACCTAAGTCCTTGTCTTTCTTTTCTTGCTCACCAGTGGATTTAAACATGGCTCATACAGTACATGTGTGCTGGCTGATAAAAAAGTCAGTCTGGCCCGAGCTGTTGGGGTACTCGCTGTTCTCACTGCACAAACTTGAAAGAATGAAGAAGTAAACCTGATGCAGCTGTCCTGGTCTTCCTTGTAAATGTGATTGTACCTGGTTACGTAAAGGTTATTTAAACAGGGATGCTGCAGCTGGGCATAGAAAACACAAAACAAAGAAAAGCTTTTATGTTCTTTTTGCATGACATCTGTGTTCCATCATTTCTGGGTTTTATTGTTTTATTGTATTTGTTGTATACGCATTTACATAATTCTCAATTTTTACAGATACTGTGTACTTTGTTCACAAACTGTGTATTTCTTTTTGTATTGAGTGATCCTGGTATGAGTGCAGTTTTGAGACAAGGTCAACCCAAAGCAGACAATGTCAAAGCATGGAGGAACACGGTTGGGTGGCTGTTGGTCCACCAAAGGTCTCCGAGTGCAACTGCACCGTTCTAAAACGCACAACGCTGTTACGCCTCCCCGTCTCTGATGACATGCATTCGTGACGCCATTCTCCCTGTTGAAAGTTGTTGTAATAATACAGCACTGGATTATCTGTGCGTTGTGTATGTCTCTCTGTGTTCATTTTAAAATGGATGAAATTGAAGCACTTATTTGCACATCCACACGGCTCTGAAAGGTCAGAGTCACTGCAGAAGAAGTCAGGTTCTCCGCTGGAGGCCGAGAGAGAAAAGCCGGAGCGAGTCCATGAATGTGGAATCATGATCATCATTTTATGTTCCATTATTTCCTGGAAAGCCCGAGCAATCTGTTAACATCTGTGAAAACTGTAAAGCACTGGTCCAGGGCCGACAGCCAGATAGTAAGCCTACTTGATACGTAATGGTTTTCTCCTTTGGAGAGAAGTTCAAATGTCAAAATCATTACCTTTTAGCTTCGCGCACCTGCCAAACTCACTACTGTATGTGTAGAAGCCGTGACGTTAAGGGACAATTTCAAATATTAATGTTTTGTTCTCTGCAGCCACACTTGGTTTAGGACCTCATTTCCCAGAGGTCCGATCAGTAGTGCCTGTTTCATGTCAGTCGGTTGGTAGGTATATAACAAATGGACTTGAGCATGTATAGCTCTTTTCTCTTCTTCTTACTACTCAAATCGCTTTTACACAGCAGGTCCCTCCTACCCATTCACACGCTGTTGGCAGAGGCTGCTATATAAAGTGTCCATCAGCGTTAACCAATCCATTCATACACTTCAGACAGGCTGACGAAGCAACAGGAGTAATTTGGGGTTAAGTGTCTTGCCCAAGGACACATTGGACATGTAGCTGCAGGAGCTCGGGGTCTAACCCCTGACCTCCCGGTTGAGAGACGACTACTCTACCAACTGAGCACAGCTGAGCAATGCTTCTACAACAACTCAAGTTCACAAGTATTCATTAAAGGGAATGTTAATAATGCCTTTTGGGACTTAAGTACAGTACTCCTTCTTTTCTTATTTACTCAGTAATGACAGTTGTGGTTAAAAAGGACTTCAAGTGCATATCTTCTGTCAAACATTTGGATTACCTTCTCTTGTGATATTTTAACGAACATGCACTTTACTGAACTTGCTACTTGACATCCCTTACATGTAATCATGCGGTGCTTTAGTGATGTATTTAAACGATTTTTTGTCTGTGTTATTTTGTGCTGTCCAGTGTGGCTGTTGATGTCTTTTTGTCTCTTTTATTTCATCATGCTCTTGGTGCAAGACCAAATTCCCCTATAGGTGAATTTCAATTGAATGTGGTTGCTTTCTTGTGACTGACTGAATGATTGGAGCTGTAGTCTATTCTGTTACATGTCATGCAAACAAGTCATTTAAAGTTTGTTATGGCGAACACAACTAGACTTTTTTATATTGTCAATTTGCACAACACACTTTATGACATTATCTGCACCTGTATGACATTTTTCAGGATGAGCAGCATGCTTTAACACAAACAACCAAATGTTTCACTCAGACAGTGCGAGTGCATGTGAGAACAAGCAAATCAGGAAGATTTTAGATGCAGTCAGTGTAACATTTTCAAAACAGAAAACAGAGGGACACATATGCGGAATTATCTTTCATGAATACGACACTTATTTTCAGCCTTCAAACTCGGTCAAATCCTGTTCAGACACCCACTTCTGTTTGTTCAGATTTTGTGTCTCAGTAGACAAAAAGACCTGCAGGACCCTGAAGCAGCACTTGGCCCTTCGTTTTTTCACTTTGTCCCTCAGAAGAAGAAAAAAAAGAGATGGATATATTACATATTTTTTTCCATACGGAAACTTATATCTGACAGATTTACAGATCATCAGCTTTCGAGAGTTGAAATCCAGCGGGTTGGACAGTTTTAAAGTGATTTTCCTTCTTAAGGTTCTGGACCATTTGTTTCTAATTTGAGTCGTTCTAGCACCTCCTGTTCCCACTCTCTGCACTGTTCACACTGTTTATGATGTTTGGTAACAGCCACTTTTCTTTTTCTCTTGGAGTCTGTAGGAAAAATCTGGGCAGGCGTGAGCTTATTGTTTAAAGAATGAAAATGCTTCTAACTCTCAGGATTGCAAAAACAAAAATTGCCCGACTTTTACCTGGATTGATGCTTTGAAAATATTTTGTCAAATGCAATCAAGCCGTACAAAAATAGACTTATGCGTTACTGTTTCCATGCAATTCCCATAAATACCCAGAGGATGATTTTTTTTTTTTTTTACAAGCAGTTTATCAAACCTATTATCAAGATCAGGAAATGTTTCCAGGCTTTTATTTTCTTGAACAAATATACAGCTGTCATGTACAAATGGTCTTTTAAAAAGTACCATAAACAGAAGAAAAAGGGACATTTGAGTTTTGCTTTGAGGCGCACATACCGTGTGTTATTCAGACTTTACTTTCCAAAGTGTTTGTTGTTTGTGCCGGTCCCGTGCAATGTGCCTGCACATCTGGATATCGTGAATGCCACTGTTCTGCTGCCTGTGGGCGACCGTCACATGAAGGAAGCTTTTCCCTTTTATGACCAAACCAGCACAGTTTGTCATTCCCCCATTAACAATGTTACAAAGTGATAATAACAGGGTTAAATATTTTCAAATTGGGGTTAATTGCCAATAAAGTCTGTGCTGATTTGTCCATTAGGGTTTACTACACACTTCTGTAGTTGTATAAGTGTTGAAGGTATTTCTCAACAACTATCACTCCTAATAGAGCCACACTGTAAAGAGTGGCTGGTGTTATTAAGACAATAGAGTAAAACACATTTGCAATAAAAAAAAAAAAGGATTTATTGCATTCACAACAACTAATTTGCATGACACCAACAGCATGCTTGTGCAACAGATATGCTGATAGAACGCTGATGTTGCTCAGTTGGTAGAACAGGGTCCCCATGTACAGAGGCAACAGTCCTCGACCAGGCTGTTCTGCAGTTTACACCTCCCGTGAATTCATGCTGTTGGTCTTAAAGGTGGCCTTGACCCTGTAACACATGTGTAGCCCACTCATTCCTGCACAATGTCTCCCCTTAGCTGTCCTATGTAATAAAAAAGGCAAAGGGCCAAAAACATTCTTAGAAATCAAATCAAAATCCATAATTTATGCAATTGTCATCAGCAGAAAGGTATCAGTGTCTGAAAACACAAGAAACTTCCAATATAAAAGTTGAAACCAAACCTGGAAAATTAAATCAAAGCTAGCAAGAGATGCATGGCTGCATGAAGGGAGCTCAGCTGTCTTTAGCGGTCCCTTGTTGGTCATTTGCGAAGAATTCATGAAGATTGATGGAAGCGAAATTTATTTCATGGAGCAAAAGTGTGGCCTTATTTCATCTCCTCAGTTGGTGTCGGGGCACCTGATAACAGAACAGCACAGAAATGATGTCAGAGTGGACTCATGTTTATGGAAACGTTAACTTTTTAAAAATCATAAACTACAATAAGGACTTCAAGGAAACTTTATTTTCCAGGAATTCCTGGATGGATTCTTGTTATTGGGGCTTACGCAAAAGTTCTGCTTTCCATTCATAGTATTTTAATAGGCAAGTTTAATGATTAATGGCAGCTTGTTTTATATATATATATATATATATATATATATGCATGCAATTTTATTGTAGTGTGTTGAAAAACAAATGATTATGTCATCACTGTTGTGTGTAAATAATGCATCTCCTTAGCATCGGCTTTTCATGGGCTGAGAGCAGACTGAAACATTTATGCAGACTAGAGAAAACAACACATGAAGCAGATAAGACAGACAGTTTGTACTAGAAGACAAAGAGTTCTTCAGTGTACAAACTGTTCTTTTGTTTGACAATGTGTTTTTATGATGAGGAAATGGGGTTAAGAATTGTTCATGTTTGATTTAGAAGCAGAGCAGATGGGGACAAATCAGCGCTTACAAACACTTTATGTAGAGGGGGGGGAGTTACAGCTACTGAAGAAGTTACTGGATGACAAGCTTAATGCCTCATCAGTGTACTGCTGTGGAAAGTATTTTACATGATGCAAAAGTGAACAAATGTTATGTATCATAAGCAAAAAAAAAAAGAACTCAGATTCAAAGAGTTGACGCTATACAAATAAAAATTGATTGATTGATTGATTGAAAGAATATGTGAAGCATCAAGACATTATGGACATTATGTAACCCAGTGCTCCCGGTGTTCTGCAGCCTCCGTCCTCTATTCAAAACCGTCATGTCATCACTCTCCATCGGGCAGATTGAATATTCTGAAAACAGCCTCAGGTAAAAATGGCTCGCAGCAAAGTGCCAGACGAGGACGCCGAGGATCACAGGCGGCTTGCTGCTGCGTCAGAGTCTGCTGAGCGTCTGATGTGCAGGGAGCGGATGAAAAGGAAGAGGGAAACAAAGGGCACACGCTGATTTTTTTTTAGCGTCTTTCAGCCTTTTGTTTCGGTAGAGTGAACTTTAGATACTTCCCTCATCAACTCTGTTTCAAAGAATTGACTCACAATGCATGATAAGAGCCAACAAGTCAACAGAAAACAGTGACTAGAATAAAGAGTTAGCAAGCCATAAAAACAATTATTTTGTTCAGGAATTGATCAAGGTGAAAGAAAAGTCCAGGAATGTTACATCTATTTGCATTGAATGAAGCACTTTGTATAAAAGTGAGTCAGTGTCTTAGTTTCCGAAACTTAAACCTGCATTTGAGCGTATGGCCAGCAGGGGGCGACATCACTGGCTGGAAAACAAAGTTCGATTGTATGGAAACGTCTGAGAAAATGAGCCTGCTTCTTACTAGATTTATTCCTTAGTAAACTTTTTCCTGATGGGTTCTAAAGCTCGATCTCTAGTTTCAAGTCTTTTCAAATAGAGCATGATGTTCATTTTGTAAATGATGCTCTGATTAAGAGTGATACTAGGGATGAAGCAGGGTATGCTTTAGGGCAGCGTTTCTTAATACTGGTCCTGGAACCCACTGCCCTGCGTTATTTAGATGTTTCACTTTTCCAAAACACCTGATTCAAATGATCAGCTCATCAATAAACCTTTATAAATACCAGTTCATTTGAATCAGGCGAACTGAAAGATGGAAACATCTAAAACATGCAGGGCAGTGGACCTCCAGGACCCGGATTGAGAAACACTGCTCTCGGGCACGGCTACCTTTGGTTGACAAGTCACTGCCATGGCGACCAGTAAACCAGGATAGAGACATAGCAACGTGTATCGACCTTGTTGTCCAAATACGGCTAATTCTGGCCAAAACTAAACAAAACCCAATAAACAAGATGACGACATCCAAAAGAACAAACTTGAGGCTTCAAAACAGGAGTGGACAAACAAATGGAGGACACCACGGTTGCTATGTCTTCTTCTTGCAAACAGTTTATGACAGGGTTCACCTCCTCTACACAGCCAGTGGAGCTCAAAATAAACAATGGAGTTGTCCTGCTCAGAGGTCAGCTAAAATTACAATCCGTTTAAACGGTCGGATTTGTGCACAAACCTCCAGTTTGACATTTCTCTCAATGTGTGTGCATAGAAATAAACATGCCTTTAAATAAGAACAACAAGCATAACAAGGAAACATCAGCATCTAATTAGTATGCACAGATTTACATGTGTAAATGTACCAATAACAACATGTGAGAAGTCAACAAATGGCTTATTTACTATTTAATGAGATGTTAAAAACAACTTTATAGCATCAATATAATGATCCTAATGTAAAGGCTACAACGACTTTGGATGACTTTGGTTCAAGTGGACATGGCAGATATCAGTAATTGCAGTCCTTCAGCTTCTTTTCTCCGTCGTCCTTACTTTGAGAAATCAGGTACACAAACAGGAAAACACATCTATTTCCTCATGCTGTGATAATTCGATGTGGGTTTGCTGTGTGGAGCTGACAGCAGCCTCTGACAGAGTCTGGACTGTCTGTCGGTGCAGTGGGTGGCCTGGCAGATCGCTGTGAAGCAGACAGAGTGACTGAGCGTGTTGCCGAGGAGAGGTTCTGCTAAACAACACAGGCAGGAGAGGGCACACTTATCGGAAGGTTTCTGCATCAGTACGTACGTGAAGCTATCTTCTGCTTATTTTGCTTTTCAGCCAAATCTGAGCAAAAGATCTGGTGGCTTGACCAGCGTGAACACAGAAGCACAAAAAAGTTTAATTTTGGTGGCATTTTTGATTGAGTCCTTGAAGCATTTTTTTTTCATTTAACCTTTATTTAACCAGGAAAGAAACTCATTCGTTCAAGAGTGTCCTGGTCAAGACAGGCAGAATCACAATTTATCAAGTTTCAAACAAACAACGAGCAGCCACACATACAAATACAAAAAATATGCTATAATGTATATCTTTTTTTTTGTCAAATTCAGTTTTTTTCCATTTAATTTTTTCTGAATTCTGCATTGTAAGATGTTAACACATTTTTGAATTCTGCATTGTAAGATGTTAACACATTTTGTCACCCGAACGGAGGCTATACTCGCATGTCATGGCAACGCTCCTCCTTGTTTACAATGTTTCACCAGAAACTGAAGAAGCTTTTTCATTTTTTCTCAATCATATATCTGATTCCACTCATACTGCCTTCGAGTCTTCATCGGACTCACTTCCTACTTCTGCTGATGTGTTTGCACGTGTGAGAGTTTACTGAAGCGATAAGCTTTTGCTTGCACGATGCCTCTCTGTTTTAAAAAACAGATGTTGTTGTTGTTGTTGGGAAAAACCAGTTTTGCAGTTGATGTGATTCCGCATCTCAGAAATCATAGGGCCCTACTATTGTTTTTTGTTTTGTTTTTTTGACCGGTAGAAATAGCCTTTATCAGGTTTCGACTGACCTACATTATGTATAATAATAAGATGATGCCAGGGATTCAGAGACCCATTGTCACATAATAGATGTTATCCTTCTTATATCTGGATATTTTGTAATAACGTCCTTAACTATCAAACTGACTAATAGTTGTTTTAAATGAAAGAAGAGGTATGTTTATAAGTCAAGAAGAGCACTGTGGGTGTTTGAAATTCAAACGATTCTGCAAATGTAGTGTCCGTTTCTTAATGTGCTTCGCACACAGTAACTGATAATTTATTTGACAGCTATTTGTTTCATCTCTCATATTGAATTATTGTAACGTGTCAAAGTTTTCCCGGAATTAATGAACTCTTGGATGCAAGTCTGATTCTTAATTCCCAGAAGTGTGTATGTGCTCATGTTTCTGCTGGTTTACTCTATCAGAAGACATTTCTCTCAATGTTTAACACTCTGGATGTCCTCAAACTGGATTTCCACTAGTTTCCCCAAAAACACTCCTCCAGCTTTGAACCTGGGCCTGGTCTCCTCTGCGTGAGAACGAGAAGGGTCTGCTTTCTTTTCGGTGAACGTCCGCAGAGGCCCCGCTGAAGTTGGCAGGACCCTTAACGCTCTCTCCGGTTCGGTCTGATTTCCACTCCCTGCTCTTGGCTGCCCCTCGCTGACGAGGCGATGGAAAGGTCCTCGCTGGACAAACTCCTGAGAGTGTCAGAGCCTGTCGAAGTGAAAGGAAACAAGCGCTGCTCGTATACGTCTCCGGCCCAAAATGTGGCTCCACTTACTGCCGGGAGACTTTGCTAGCTGCACGTGATGCGTTCAGGGAGCATCAAGTTGTCTCACTTGCAGGGATGGAGGAGTCGTTCTGACTGCTGCTACCAAAACACTTTTCCTCACTCAGAGAGGCACAAGATCAAAGAAACAGAGGAAGGGGAGCAGACATCCCTCCTGCCCACTGAGTAAACGCAGCGAGCTGTATCTCTCTGAAGGGACGATTAGATTGTGCAGGACTCAGTCATCTGAGTAAACACAAGTTACTATAGCGACCTATATGGAATCTGAACCACACACAGAGTATTTACGAAGCAGAAGTTGTTCTCAAGAGCAGGAAATGCTATCCAAGCATCATTTTTGGTATTACAACAAGAGATTGGGAAAATCCGGGCCGATACTGTTTGAAATAACGATTTATCCGATGGCTTATTCCAACGTTTTTTTCATTAATTCTTTGTATTCTTTGTGTCTGTTTTTCAAATGAGCTGAGAGGTTTGATGTATTTTAATTGTTGTTAGTAGTCTCTCTTGTTGAAAAGTCCCTGAATCACGTCTTACAAACAGCATGTCGCTGATCTTTCCGAAAGACGTTGTTAGACTCTCACACTGCCGACATTATCTTTCACGTTCGACCATGAAAGCACCATCGGAGTCTGTCCAACATTGGACTTCTTCTACCCATTAAAAAAAACCTCTGTTCTGATTCAGCAGTTAGATTTGCTTTCTTACCACAAGAAACATTAACTCCTGACGTGTGTGTGTGTGTGTGTGTGACCATTATTGGCCAATGTTGATGTTCAACTGATTCATTGGTGCATCACCAATTACAATAAAAGATGTGTATTTTTCTTTCTAATCCTTTGTTACAACATTAAATATTCCACTACTTCCACAACAAATTAAATGAAAAATGTAGACTTTAAGTTGAAGTTAAAACCAGGAACAGTTTGGCACCAACTACCCAGGGCAGTAAAAACAATCAGCCCATCCCCCTGATTCTTGTTTCGTCATCTGAGCATTATATGATCGTGTCATGGTTAGAAGTTTGACATGTGTGCATGTACATGTAAAACAGCAAAAACAGGAAATGTTGGTTTCCTTCCTCATGGACATGATTGGCAGAGAAAGTTATCACACGCTGACAAGAGCAGCTGTTAGCAGACATATTATGATGATTAAATATCAAGTTTAATACAACATATAATGGCTACAATTGTAATGCAACCAAAAGCCTAGGTTAGGTTGTAAGAATAAATTATAAGTCAAAGAAAAATACAAAAAGAGTTTCCTCATCTTTTTGCTTTTAACATAAATGTCAGTTTATTTTTAGAAAGGGGAATCATTACCACCTTTGTTATTTGTTTGCTCTCTCTTTCTGTCCCCATAATAAGATAAGAGGAGAAGCTAAGGTTTTGTGTTAGTTCCTCAATTTTGTCTCCTTTGATACTGAAAGATTTCCTGGTATGTGTGGCAGGCTCAAACCTCAGACAGAGCGGTGTCACTGATTAGTCTGTTAATCAGCCTTCAGTCTGTTTCATCTTCATGTGCGGGTTTCCAAGACCAACATGCAGACTGGAGGTCAATGTTTTCATCATTCAGACTTTTCTTTGACTTCCTGATTAAGAAAGCAGAGAAACTGCTGAAACCTGTTATACATGTTATTCTCTTGTTTCAAAAAGACAACTGCTGATTCTTTCAATATAGATTAGCTCTGTATCAGGTAATCATTTTCCATTATAAAATGTCAGAAAGATAAAAAACAAGGACTAGTACAAGTCCTCAGACCCAATGTGACAGTAAAGGTCCTCCACATTAGGGCTGGGAATTACAGGGTAATTCTGATACGATGCTATACAATTCGATACCTTACCATACTATACTTACCATACCACACGCCATACGATACAGCCATTCTGATATAACTGATTTAGTGCAAGAAAATCATAAAATGACAAATCACGATATTTGATTAACTGAAGAATATAAAACTGTAAAGTGCAGGACTAATGTATTTATATACTGCAACGAATGGAGTCAGTTTCACCTCTTATCATGCCTTATCCTTTCATTTCTGTTCACCGCTGTCTGACTTTGTCTTCTTCTTTTATCCCTTCGCGGGCTCCCTGCGTTGGCTCTAACTCTTGTCACGCTGATGTTGACTCAAATAGCTGGAATTAGAATCATTAACAAAAGGGCCTAATTAATCCATTCAATTCAGTATCAATTATTCATTTTGAATATTTTTCATGTACATGCACATACTAGGCTACATGATGCATCAGCAACCTGCCAGGGAGCCATTTTTCACTTTAAAAAAGGCACTAATTACCTCGTCTGATCCAGGGATTTATAGTGTCAGGTGTTTCATGCTAGCTATGCCAGCAAACACTTCTTTCAATATCTGCAAAGGTGATGTTGAGTGGGGTGGCATTAGCACTGGAAAAATGTAACACAACCAATCAACTAACTGACCAATTATAACAATCAAACCAAATGAACACTGGTACCCAATGATATCCTAAAGGGAAGGAAGCTACAGTACAATGCTGTCTTAAGGCCCAGTCACTAGAGACAATGATTAAGTTAAAATGCTTTAATTCATCAGGGCATGTACCAATAAAAATCCACCTTGAGCAGGAATAAAAGGCCGTCTGGATTCCACACGGGGTCTTCGTCCAGGCAATGTCATCCCGTTTCATTTGATTCGCTTATATCCGTTGGCTGAGTTCATCTGTCTGGAAGAAAACATATCCTGTAGCAATTCAGAAATACCCTTTTATTTTAAGTTCTTGGTTCTGCACTAGCTTTAGACATCTCATATATCTAAAAAAAAAGTTTAAATGGATACAGTGGTTGTATTGGCCCATTCACAGTTCCTATTTATAAACCTATGGTTGTAAAAATAAGCTTGGTAGAGTGTAATTCTAAGTTGAAGTTAAAAATGTAAGCTCTTCTTTGACTTTGGTATTGGGGAAGGTCAGATTCCAGCCAGCTGACCAGAGAGTCCCTGCTGCCAGCTGCTAATCAAAATAAGCCAAACCATCTCAAAGCAGCTAAAGATGCCAACACACGAGCGACAATGGAAAGCCAGGTTTCCACCGCGCAGCGTCTAAATGCTTTCAGGTGAGAGTGTCCGTGATCTAGGCAAACTCGAGCAAACACAGAGGAAGCTGCGTTCATGGCCTGTGAGCGATTTTCATCTGCTACAGATCACACTTCTAGGAAACACTTTAATTTTCCTTTGTTTTCTGTCACGGGTTTCAGAGGCAGATTCCCCCCCTCGGTGAGTTTTCTGAGGTATTCTGTTGACTCCTTTTGTTAGAACGATGCCTTTGTTTTGGGGGCTGAATTTGTGGTCTGTCAGCAAAGGAATGATAAAAGCATAAATATCTGATGGTCCGTTTTATTCCACAAATAAATCAAGTCGTGAATATGTTTTGAGTTGTTGCTTTGTGTTCAACTGTTTTTGGAAAGAACATCTTGTGTATATTTTTGGTCAGTCAGTCTTGGGGTAACTGTGATCGATTATCGGGGTCAAAAGCTTCTGTGTTGGTTGTCGCTCTGCATGATGTGCTGAGCCAAATAATGTATGCGGACTCTTTGTCTGTGATCGATGCAGATGTGACAATTATTACTAGTGACCGAGATCAACTCTTGGTTGTTGTTCTCGCCTCTTAATATGGACGCCCTGTTCCAAAAACAACACGCAGAGTGTGGAGGGCAGCAGCTAGGATCTCTGCCAGAGGGAACAATAGTCACTTTGTGGTTCTGCTGCTTTAGCCTCCCTGAGTTTCTATGGTCACCTCCTGCAGCTCCTGTTTGAAGGCATTCCTTGAATTCTGTTAGTCTAAAGCTGACGTGATAGCAGACTGGGAGTTTAGGTCATGTCCCTTTAACATTAAACATACATGCAGTGACCTCTTGGTTGCCCCTATGATGAACTCAGTGTCATATAGGTTGATAAATAGTTTCAGTGGCAGCTTGTCAATGGAGGTTATTTTAATTGGTTTGTAATATTTCAATATATAAATACTGTATGAAATTTTAAAAGGCCAGGGTAAAAAAATATGTAGCTATTGAGTGTTGTGTAAAAATGTTGATTTAAAAGATTCTACGTGTCTAAAGGTTTGAGGTCTGATTGGTGACGCTTCCTGTTTTGGGCTCAGAAATCTGCACCTCGGACCTCCGTTGACTTGTGCTTAAAGTTGTGCAGTCGCTCCTCTTCAGTACAAGAGATCAGAGCTTTGATTGACGCAGGAAAAAATGCATCCATGAACACATTATTCACCACCACCAAAAAGTAGGCAGCAGAGGGATCGACCAATGAACTGAGACATCACTGGATCAGAGCATAGACTGTTTATTAAGGCGTCACAGCAGGAGGCCAGACGAGCGTGACAAATCAGTTCTTTATTTAGCTTGTCTCTACAGAGTTCAGGAAATATAAACTGTGTATAAAAGTACAGGTGAGTATGGTGCTTTTTTGTATGAGTATAACATATCTACCGTGGTGCAATGCTAGTTCTGTTAGCCAGTTAATGGCATTTTCCAGTATGTGTTACCATAACGCTAACAAACTGAGATTTACATACGGGTCCATCTGTGAGAAATTGCCCCCCTCCAGGCACTGGAAAGTTTTTCAGCCTGAAAAACATTTAAGTGCATTGGGTTATGTATTTATTTATTTTTTATCTCTACACAAACACAACATCGTGACTTTATATTCCTGTGGTCAGGGAGACTGACATTTATCATGACATAACAGGGAAAATATCAGCCTGATACTACATATCAGTCCAACACATTCACACGCACACGTCACACAGTTCAGCCTCTCTCTCGGCCGGCTGTGACATAATTGACGTCTTCCCCTCAGCACTTCCTGCCTGTTTGTTTGCTGACACTGACCCTGCTGCCATTACTCAGCACTGTTGACTGAAAGAGAACCTTTCATGTCCATATAAGAGCAGACGCCATAAAAGGAAGTATCTACTTGTCCCCAGAGGAACGTGAGCAGTCTCACTGTCTCTCGCCCCCCCCCCCCCCCCCCCCCCCCCCCCAAAAAAAAAAAATTCTGATGCTGATTTTAGAAGAAAACTAATTTCTAAGTTGAGTCACATAAATAATACTTGCAACCTTTTTAAGACTCACTGTTAAAATATTTTTTCGTCCAAATGGGAATGAAAAAGCATTTTGTAGCCTTACAAATTAAGTTGATCAGATTTCCTGCTTTTGTCTGTTTTTTATCATATTGAGCATAAACTTTGAAAAGTATCTACAACCCAGAATCTGTGTGCTTTATGCAATAATAATAGGCTATACAATTTAATTCAAACTGTTACACTTTCACAAGCTGGTCTATGTAAAGTAGAGTTATAATGACAAATACGCCAAATTTTTCTCCTTTTCTCAACAGTCTAGTCCAGGGGTGGGCAACTGGCGGCCCCCATCAAGCCTCAACGTGGCCCTCAGGTTAATTTTTTACACATCAATTAATTGGAAACATGAAGAAAAGCATGATGAAATCTGCCATGAAATCATGAAAACCAGAAATATGTCCATAATAATATTTGATCACTGGTATATGTTGAGTTAAATTTGAGACATAATTGACTGTAATCGTTTAATTTGGCCCTCTGGCAGTGAGAATTAAATGAATGTGGCCCTTGCTGTCACCAAAGTTACCCATCCCTGGTCTAGTCCAAAGTTCTCACCCTTTTACTTTTTTTTTCTCCTGTACTGATAGTGTCAATAAACTTTCAGAAGCAAAACGCTCTGTAACAGAACTCCCCCATATTTACTGTCATATTTCAGTAGACATAAAGTACATACAGTATGCACAATAGCATCACATTCATCAGGATGCAAACTGAATACAGCAACACTGTTGTGAAGAGCTAAACTTTATGATGACAACTCAATGTCTTTACTCACATTAATCCCAGTCAGACTTCACTTTAATAAACTTGGCAAACATCACCCCACACAGCGTTTCGCTGACATGCCACTGTTTGTGTTTCAACAGGTGTTCACATTCCTGTCATCTGATTCAGACTCAAAAACTGAAACTATCACAACACAGCGTGTCATATCTGGTGTGAGCGGTATTTACCCCCCCAACCGCAGCTGAACACTGCTCCCTCAGGCATATAACCAGCTTAACTCCTGGGAAATGATTAAACTGATGATGAATGTGCAGAAGTCACTTTTTATTTGGAAGTCTGTTAAACAAATGATTGATTCTAACAGTAACCATTACTCAGACGTTTTCCTGCCAGCCACCTGGGTAAAATAGGTGAAGTGGGTTGAGCCTTCGTGTGAATGCCGCAGGTGATATTCAGTAAAATTCCGTGTAAGTGGGCAGGAAGGGGTGATGAAGCTTATATAACAATACCAGTGAACGACTGGTGCTATTGTCAGGCATGTAGTGAATCTCCATCACACTCTTTCCTGCATGCAAGTACTGTACGTATTTTGTCCACGCTGTGAATACGTCCAACTATGATATAAAGACAAAAACTGTCATCACAGCGTCAGACTCTGATGCTTTGTCAACCATTTCCGTGTTGTCATTTTTACGTCATGTCCTGCCCCGTTGGGATCGCCCCCTTCCATCCAAGAGGGCAAGTCTCCCACTTTGAGGTGTAAATGTGAACAGGCAACTCAGGGAGATTTCAGGGGAAACCTACCCTGAAATTGTCTAAAAACGTTCAGGAGTGCATGAAGGAAAAAGGCTCTGGTTTAAGCCAACTCACCTTCTGATATGTGTTTGAACGATAAGCCAAAAAACTTCTATGCCTCAAATTAACCGGCCTCAAGGCATTTTTATGCACTTTGTGCCTTAAACATCTGCAAATCTGTTTTTGATGTACTTTTGATACTCCAGAAACATCCCTTAAAGACATCTACTAGCAGTCCCTCCAAACCTTTATGGCCTCATTGCCACCAGGTGTCTTGGCGTGCTGAAGTTGATCAGAAGCACAGCAGGAAAGTGAGGACATAATACAGATATTAGGTTATGGGGCAATTTCACCAAATGGTCTTATTCTTTCATTTCATTTGACCTGTTTGTCTTCTGCTTGTTGTTTAATGTACAACACATTTACGTTCCAACAATCTACAGGTGACATCATCGGTACGATCATGCAAGAGACATAAACAAAACCACAAAACAGAAGGAACCATGTAACATTGCTTCTTTGTACTGATACTACTCAAAAACTTTATAGAGATTAATTAAGATGAACTCTTTCAATCTGACCAGCAAGCTGAGAAAGGACCACCGACTAAGATCCACACCTTGGATGCTGTTTTATCTATAAGATGTTTAGAGTATACGTTTTGCAGAACAACACCACAATGGTATTTGGTCCATGATGAAAGTCCTTGCACTTGGAGTGTTCTTTGGTATTATAAACTGGGTTTTGGGTCAACTGTCCAATCACCAGCAGGGTGCATCAACCAGCGATATCTGATGAACCAATCAGAGCAGGGAGAAGATGTACTTCTTCTCTAGTCTCTGCTGAGTTGCCGATAAAGTTTTACTAAAACAAACTTGGAAAGTATGAGTTACAAGCATTCAAATGAAAAAAATAACTTGCAGATTGGAGGGAAAACATATTAACTTAAAGTTCAAGTGAAGAAAAGTATTTAAAGCTGTCAGCAAGGAGGCAGATTTGATTGTTTTCTGTCCAATAAAAAAAAGTAGAGCTCATTTTTCACCTCATGTTTGTAATGTTTATCTTTCAACCATTTGTGTTTACTTATAATGTTTCATCACAAGCTTCATATATTTGGCATTACAGACACTAAGATGTTAGTAAAATGGCAACACTGATAGGCTTTTGTGACCAAGTACACATCAACAAGAATTTGTCACCTATGTTGAGAATAAATATACTCACATGAATATACATCACAGGAATGTGGTCAAGAGATTTGTGTTGTTTACTCAGTAGGAATTGGCATTATGTCTACCTGTGTCTTAGTATTAACTTATTGCATGATCATGCAAAAAAAGAAGTTGGCTTTGCCTTCGTTTTGAAAGGGTCAGGTACAAAAACTAACCTGCCAATCATCATAGGTTGCCTCTGTCTCCACATTGTTCAGAAACAGAAAACTACTCATGTGAAAGGCCAGATATAGTTGAAAACAAACAACACCCTTAAGAAAACCATATGACATACTTGAGTCTGCAGGTTGTTCCTGTACATGTAGATTCAATGTGCAGAGTTTACAGCCTCCCTGTGGCTATCACAGGCTGTGTCTCTGGCTGCCTGGAGGTCCATCCACTGTATGTGAATTCCAGGAACCGGGAGTCTATATGAGCTCCACATTGGTTTTTATTAGCAGTAAAGCCTTTAACAGTCCATCGAGACAAACCAGTGCTCTAGCTGATCCTCCATGCTACTTTAACCGTGGAATAAAATGGTGAACCGACGATGAGGACACACGGTGAGGTTTTAACAATGCTCACGTGCATGTGTCTGAGGTCAAAAAGTTTGGAAGTGTGTTACTAAGAATTATGGAAGCACGTGTCACATACATATTGACTACCAGGCAAAAATGTATATAGGCCTGTTAAATCACATGAAGTTCCTGAG
Organism: Labrus mixtus; assembly: GCF_963584025.1. Classification (NCBI taxonomy): domain Eukaryota; kingdom Metazoa; phylum Chordata; class Actinopteri; order Labriformes; family Labridae; genus Labrus; species Labrus mixtus. The sequence continues at coordinate 7,378,610 of NC_083623.1, read as the reverse complement.
GTGATCATCTTTAGTATTTTGCCTACTTTTGTATTGTGCCATAAAGTTTTATATAAGGTTCAAGAAAAACTCATTTGAGCACCACTGGCAGTAGTTCAACCATTTGAGAAAGCCCATTTTATTTTACAAAAACAAAATGGGCTGGGCTTCAAAAGGCCTCTTCAGAAACGAATAGGCGATATTACTGGGACTACATAATTTTTTTTTTTTATACAAGCTTTGGTTTGTAGTACACCAGGATTTAAGCACTCATAGGTTGTCTGAGGAAAACAGTCTGCTTGGAGAGCCATAGTGCAAGGCGGAATCCACCATAATGCAATCCTGGTACCCATCAGTGATAATGTAATGATGTAGATACGAGTTTAATAATGTCAATAAACAGATATCTTAAAGCAAGTGCAGATGTCAAATGTACAGTGGCAAAGTAAAAAAAAAAATCCTTTTAACAGGCAGAAACCTCAAGCAAACCCAGACTCATGACGCTATCACAGCCAAAACTGTGTTGGGCTTTGAAAGTGGGATAGAGTGAGATGCAGGAAGAAGGACAGGGACTAACAGAGCAACAGCAACATTGAATAAGATAGATTTAAAGCTACAATGTCAGTAAAAACGGTAAAAGTATGTGTAGTATCAACAAAACAACTAAGTATGATAGTAGACCGTAAGGTGTTTTATTTGCTTTATTGGGTCAATTTGCAGATAGCTGTTTTATCCCACACAAGTCCTGATAAGTTGGATTGCACTTCCAGAGGTTGTATTGTTGACATAAAATATGCAATATGTTCCATCAGCTGAAATCATGGCTCTTTTGGGAGTTTATGAACCCCCAATAGGTAACCATCGGCAGTGCAGTTTTAGCCTTTATGTAATCTATAAACTCCTGATTATGGACAACTCACAGAGTACATCCCTTTCATAGTTTAAAATATGTCTTTTTGGTCATAAAGGGACACTGTGTAGTTTAAACCTGTCCTCCCCGCCCCTCTCTGACAGTCTTTTTCCCCTCACCTACAGTGCCGTCTGTGTTCTCGCCTCTTAGAAGCACTATTTTGATGAGGAACGGTGTTTTCCATGTGTTAAACATTTCAAAGCCAGGGTGGGGAGGCCGATCAAAGCGAGCTTGTGGTCACATGGCTCCCCACTCCTTCCAATCTCCTTCCTCAGCCTCATAAACCTGAGAGGAAGATGTTTTGGTCAGAAGCTTGAGACCCTTCTTCCTCCTTGTTTTCCAGTGGCTGAAGCCTGATCCCAGGTTGATGAGACAATGGTGATGACACCTACTCGCCCTGCTGCCGTCTTTTGAAAAGTAAAGTCCAGGCTTTCCTGAAGAATCTGCCCAGCCGGGGCTCTCTATCCTCGTCTTTGAACGTG